>NC_057803.1:181112305-181394299 GCF_018294505.1 Triticum aestivum | reverse complement strand
CCAAAGTGGTCAGGTAAACAAAGTGGTTAGGCATTGCCAATAACCTTAATCAAACCTTAACATTGCAAATAACACTAATCACCAAATTGATAGCATAACATTGCCCATAACATTAAGATAGTTGATAGCAATTCAGTACACTCAAACATAATCATCCAACCAGTTTGACTTGTTGGTTCAGTACAATCAAACCTAAGCATCCAACCATGCCATGGTTCAGGACACAAAACATTGATCACTTGCCATAGTTTTGAGAAACAACAACTCATTTCACACACTCATCAGTTACCACTAGGATCAAACCACCTCATCCAACCAGTGTGACTTCTTGGGGCAGAAGATGTAGAAGGAGTTGCATATCTTGGGGCAGTGAATGGCCTTGCACCACTAGTTGATGGGTGTGAACTTGCACCAGTCCTTGCACCAGACCTTGCTCCAGATCTTGCACCAGTCCTTGCAGGTGGAGGCTGTGATCTTGGTGCAGGCTGGGATCTTGCAGGTGGAGGCTGTGATCTTGCAGGTAGGGGCTGTGATCTTGCAGGTGTAGGTTGCTGCTGTGACCTCTTGGTCTTGCAAAAAGAAGTGAGATTGGTATTAGTAGACAACATTAAAATATTAACAAATGCACTAGTCAACAAATAAAAAAGAAGTGAGATTTGGTATTACCACATGTTTGTTTTTCCTCATAGACAAATCTGGTTTCAATTGTTTCAGGCAGTTGGTGTATCTATGGCCTTGGAGACCACAGTTAGAGCATGTTATTGTGGCCATTCTACTGCTGTCTTTTGGCTTTGGCACTTCAAACTTGCCCTTCATCCTCTTCTCTTGCTTTCTTCCTCTCCTAACATGAAATTCTGGTGGCTCTATGTCTGGTCTAGGTGTCCTTATCCAGTCATGTTCACCAGGAACAGGAAAGATCATAGGTTCATATGCTGCCACATAAAATGGTTTTCTGAAGAATTTACAAACAAAGTCCTCTGGAAACCTTTTGGCCTTGTTAATTGCTGAAATTGCATGGTTACATGGTAGGCCATTGAGGACCCATTTTCTGCAACCACATGTATGATTATCCAAGTTCACAGGGTGTGTTTGCTGCCCGCTGGTCACTTGCCATAAATTAACACCAGCTTGAATGGGTTTGCAATATCTAGCCCTCTCCTTTTCCAGCTCTAACTTCTCAGCATAGTGTGGTGTGATCTCCCAGAAAGTTGCCTTTCCTCTCTCTCTCTTCTCATGCCACCTCACCATTTGCTTGTCCTTAATACCATCAACCATAGTCCTAATAGGCTTTTTCCTAAAATCAAGGATATACTTGTTGAACACCTCAGATAGGTTGTTAACAACCAAATCTGTCTTGCAGTTAGTGTCAAAAGCATGCCTTGCCCATGTATTCTTAGGAATTGCATTAAGCCACTTCCAAGCATCCACACACTCATTTCTCAAATCATTCATAGCAATATTAAACTTATATTCATTGTAAGCATAACTGGCATTATCCATGCATTTCTTTAGATCTTCCCCCCTAAAACCAGCATTCTGGAAATTTGCATATAAGTGTCTAAGACAATATCTCTGGTGGCAGTTTGGAAATACTCTATTCACTGCATTGAGTAGCCCCTGTTGAAATTACAACAACAAACTAAGCTACTGACTACAGATATAGTTGAAAAAAACCAAGAAACTATGCTACTGAAATTACACAGCAAACTAAGTACTTACCTTCTGTCTATCTGACATGATAGTATAAGGACCAAATTGGCCAACTTCTCCTCCTAGACATATCTTGAGTTGGTGCAGAAACCAGCACCAATTTGCTGTATCCTCCTGACCAGCAATGGCAAATGCAATTGGATAAATGTTGTTATTGCCATCTCTGCCAGTGGCAGCAAGGATCTGTGCACCTATGGTCAGCTTAATAAAGCATCCATCAACACCTGTTTTGCAAAAAAAGAACCAATTAAGTCAGTACATAGCAAAGAAACTACAGCAAAGGTGGAATCATGTACATAGCAATGAAACTAAAGAAAAGAAACAAGTAACTAACCAATGAAAGGTCTGCATCCAGTGAGAAATCCCTCCCTTGCTCCATTTAAGCAGAAAAACATTGCATGAAACCTTGGCCCTGGATGTGGTATTTTTTTTGTTGCTTTAGGAACTAGAGTTGTAACTACAACCCTACTTCCAGGGTTTGTCTGCATGATGGTTGCTGCATAGTCCCTTAACCTGGGATACTGCTTCTTGTGCTCTCCTAAGACAGCTTCCACAGCTAAGTTTTTGGCCCTATAGGCCATGTGCTTAGGAACCTCAACACCATACTTCTCATTGCAGGCATCGATCAGAGTTTGTATGCTAGTGGTTGGATCAGACCTGAACAATGACTCATATGTCTTTGCAAGCCACTTTGCACTAACCGTGGAAGACTCTGTACTGGTAGGGCAAGTGTGCTCCAGGTTCATTTTTTTTATAGCAAAAGTCTTTTCACCTTTGATCACAGCAGCAACAATGTGGAACTGACAGTGCTCATTTCTGCAACTTGCAATGATCCTTTGGTCAGAGTTTCTATGATATCTGAAATCTCTTGCCTGTGAAATGTGCAAGCTCAACAGAGCATCTCTAAATTGCTGCTGATTTGTGAAGCACATGTACTTACATAATTGCTGGTGTGGGTGCTCCATTTTTTCATTGAACCATATCCTAGGTTTTCTTTTCTGTGCCCTACTCTTCTTATTTTTCTTTAGGACAAATTGCAGTGGCTCATGCCCATCATCTTCACTATCCATCAGCCAACCAGTTTCTTCTTCATCTGATGAAGGAATGAAATCTTTCTTCAACTCCTTTAAAACACTAGAATGTGTTCTAGTGGTGGGGCACCTCCTAATTGGCAGCTTTTGTTTCTTCTTTGGAGGTTCTACCTGCAACTGTTGAGCTAACTCCACATTCAAGCTCTCCTCCATCTCTTCATCCCCACTCTCTTCCTCCTCCATCTCAAACGGATCCTCAACCTCAGTGTCACCCTCATAATGAAGTTGTTCCTCCTCTTCTGACTCATCATCTGAATATTCATCTTGATCATCTGCTAGTTGTTCCTCATCTGCTTGTCTCTTTCCATCTATTATCTCTATGTCTTGAGAAATCCTGTACTTCTCCAAGTAGTTGTCACTGTCATATGCCCCTTCTGAATTATCACTACTGTGATATCCCTCCTGCAACAAGACTTCATCCTCCATCACAGATTTCAGCTTTTGTTTACCTAGATTTTTGCTCTCTTGTGTGCAAAAACCACTAGCACCAACATTGGTACTACTACTACCCTGACTATTAAAAACAACACCTTGGTCATCAACAGCAAGCACAGCTGGCTCACTGAGATCATACACAACTGGTGGTGCATAAAGAATGGTCTGTAGTTCAGCATTTCTCTGAATTGCAGCACTGTCAGTGGCTGTTGCTCTAACTAACAGATTCAAAACTAAAGTATGCTCATGTTGCTTCTTAATATTCTGCAATTTAATGTTTGTGTCAATCAAGTCTAGGCCATGCTCTCTCTGCTCTCCTATGCATGTGTTCTCCATGTGATACAATTCATCAGAGAATGTAAATCCTTGTGTATGCAACAGTGCATACAGATTGAGAAAAGTGACATCAGAACTGCATATATTTCTATTCAAATTATGTATGGCATCAAAGTGAATCCTAACATCCCAGATAGCCTCCTCCACACTACAAGTGCCAGCAAATTTGGACATTTTCATTAACACTAACCCTAGCCCCCAAATTGGAAGAAAGAACAGAGGAGAGGGAGGAGGACTTACAGCACCCCACCACATCCATGGGTCCAGTGATGGCTAGTGAGAGGGTTGGCGACCCACATCTCTGTCATCCGCAAGCGCTGCTCCATGCTCAGCGGGGCCTCCTCCATTTCTTCCTCGCCGCTCGAGTAGTACGACGAACTGTCGACGTCATCCTCGGCCAATCCTGGGTGCGCATCAGGCCCGAGGCCAGGAAGATCTCCGTACCCGCCCACACCGCCACCGCTGCTCGAGCTGCCGCCTACACCGCCGCCGCCCGGATTCGCCGTCGCCATTGACGCAGAGGAGCACGGGGAGGAGAGGGAGAGGGGAACGAGAGTTAGGGTTCGAACTGGCGGCTCGGTTCGACCTAGCCTGTTAGGTCGGCCTCGTCCTAGTCAGTGCACTGGGCACGCGCCGATTCGGCCAGCGTGTCACCTGACATGTGGGCCCGACCTGTCGGATACGCGGTCAATACGCGCTTATACGGCTGTCAGCCCGTTATGCATCAGTTAGGCCTTGAATTGGTATTGAACTGCGACATGCACGAGTGGTGGTACCGATTCGTGAGTAGGTGAGCAAGTGTGGTACCAACGTGCAATTAACTCTCTCCTCCCCATCTCTGCTCATCCCGCTCGAAGGAGAGAGCTCCCATGGCAACGCCGGCCACCCCGCCCCGCTACAGAGAACCAGGGAGGATCGACGGCGCCCACCACCTACTACATCCTCGCCGCAAAAGGTGGGTGCTGAAGCCCCAAGCGCCACCACCGTGGTGCTGCAACCTAGCATGGGCGACACAACATGTGTGAGGAGGCGGCCGCTCGTCGTTGCTGCCGGCGATGCGATGCCCCGCTCACCCACGGCCATCGTGCCGCGACGCAGCAATTCGCCCGTCACCGCCATGCTGCGATGCACCTCGTTGACGGCTCGGCGCTACTCCTACTGCGAGGACACCTCGTCGCAGGGTTGCTCTGGCTGCGACGCAACTCGTCCACAACAGCCAACATAGACGCCCACTCCATTATAGCACCGGTGGCGTCTCGGCCACTGCATCACAACTCCGGCGACGTCGACGTCCGTTGCATTGCAGCTCCGGCGGCCGCTTCATCACAACTCCGGCGACGTCGACGTCCGTTGCATTGCAGCTCCGGCGGCCGCTGCATCACAACTCCGGTGACGTCGACTTCCGTTGCATTGCAGCTCCAGCGGCCGCTGCATCACAACTCCGGCGGCGTCGGCGACCGTTGCATTGCAGCTCCGGCTGCATCAAGGCCGCTGCATCACAACACCGGTGGCGTCGACGACCGTTTGCATTGCAGCTCCGGCGACCGATGTATAGCAGCTCCGACAGCGTCGCCACCGCTGCATCACAACACCGGTGGCGTCGACGACCGCTGCATTGCAGCTTCGGCAAGGCTGGCGGCTGCTACATAGTAACTCTGGAGGCGGCGCGGCTGCTGCATCACTGCTCCGACGACGTCGCGGCCGCTGCAGCGCAAACTCCGGCGGCGTCCACGACTGCTGCATCACTGCTCCAACGGCGTCGCGGCCGCTGCAGCGCAACTTCGGCGGCGTCGACGACCGCTGCATCACAAGTACGGAGGCGTCAGCGACCGCTGCATCGTAGCTCTGGCAACATCGACGTCCGTTGCATCGTAGCGGGACAGTGGGCGACTGGGCGTTGTGCTGTGGCGCGTGAGGCGAACATGTGCATCTGAGAGGAAGTGGGATCCGTGGGACTTTGAGTGAACGGCTATGATGTGCATGATCGGACGGTTATCAAAGCGGACGATAATTGCGAGTTATCAACCGGCTTACGCCTACCATCGACCAAAAATTACACATCAATTGTTACATTTGCCACATGAGCCTTCAAGTACCTATGGAAGTATACCATGCAAGCATTATACGACAATGACACTGCTTATTCGTACGTTCACACCTGAAAACCGGTCAGACTAAGAAGATGACTAAATAAGCTCTACAACAGCCTATGTACGTGTTTCTGTAAAGCGATCTACCTCACTCTACTATCTGTGATAAATTCACATTGCATTATGTTTGTAGCTACATCCCCTACCTATTCACTACTAACATTGCTACTAACTGGGTTCTTGCGCCATTGGCGCAACCGGGTCATCTAGTATAAGTAAACATTGCATGCAAAAGAAAGTAGCCAATCATACAAGGGCAGGTCCACGTGTCGAAAAAACACCAGCCAATCAGAACCAATGTCAACATCTCTCAAAGCTCCACCGTTACAAAACCTGACGAAACAAAATTGGCCAACTGTTCTCTCTCTCAACTTACAATTCAACATACGATCCCAGCTAGTCACTCGTAAGGGTGACAAAATTCACGGAGGTACACGCTTACCGGTGAACATGGTGTCACTGGCCATAACTTTTTGCGAGTGACTAGCAATATCACATGCATCTCCAACTAGATCGCTACTAGAGGTTTCATGAGTCGTCTGCTGCCAGCCGTGCCAGTGGAGTAACATGTCTTGGGTAGACAGTGCTCTGGCTGGTGCTTCTATGTCATGGAAACGCGCGTGCAGAGACAGACCCCTTGTATCTTCCGCGCCTACTTTCGGGCGCGCTTCTTTTTCTTATCTTCTTCCCTGTATCTCTCACGCCTATCTTCCCTCTGCCGCTTCCTTGTTATCTCATCCGTCTTGGCTTTCTGCGCCTCGTGAGCTTTCTTCTGCAGCCCGCGCTTGATTTTCTCCTTCCTCGTCTGCATAAATCAAGCGCATGATAAGCACCACGCACAACAATGCATCAAGTTAGAATATGCTCATGTGCACATAACATGTCACCTTTTCATGCTTTAACAGATGCAACTGTTGAAGAGCACCATGTATCTTCTTCTCGCCAATATTCATAATCTCCGGTATCATGTCCACAGCTGATCCTTTCTTGCCCTTAGGCCTATCCTTCGGCTTTGATTTAAAAGGAAGCAAAGGTTGCAGTTTTCTAGGGACCTCTATGGCGTTGAACTTCCGCACTTTCCGCTCAATACCCTGCCATGATAACATGTGAGAGAGATGGTAAAAACGGATATTAAGAGCGAGAAAGGGTTCCTGACAAGAAATTAAGGCTCACAACCTTGTAAACCGAGTCTTTGTTGTGTGGAATAGGTATGTTGTGTGCCTTCCGCAACTCAGCAGTGGTTCTCATGCCTTGCCACATCTGATCTCGGGGTTGAAGAGAAGTGGTCACAAGATTACAGTAGGTGGGAACTTCAACGTTGACCCATGCTCGCATGAAGACAATGTCACTCATAAGAACTTTGTCCTCAAATGTGCACCTCGCAATGCCTTCCGTATTTTCCCCTTTTCTCCTTAATGCATCTCCTGGTTCGATCTTTGCTGCCTGTAACAGAATACTATTTAGTGCCTACATTTGAATATTTAAATTACCAGAAAAATGATGAATTTGTCAGCTTCAGGGTTTCCATAGTCCAGATTGACCTTGAAGTTTCCTCTCCAACAGCAAAAACAAACTAATGTGCTTACACAGAATCCAGATAAGATTCCAATCTACTAATAAACATACATCAATAGGGGTGCCTACATGGCCCACGTTTTTTCACTTCCTTTATTATTTATTAGTTTTCTTAGAGCTACAAATAACACCTAAACTAGCCCACACAATTCTGAAGTTGCTAACTTACCAAAATCTAAAATGATACTCCCTCCGTCCCATATTAATTGATGCTGAAATGGATGTAAGTGCTAGATACATCCATTTAGCCCGTGTTATTAAAGCCCAGTTGTTTCTAACGGCAACAGATTCTAACTTGGATGTTACAACTCAATTCGCTGCCTACAACCTCCTTGGACTAGCCCGTGAACATTCTTCAATTGGCCCATGACAGTCTCTTTGCAGCCCATTATGGATCATTCACATTGAATGCTCCCTGCAGCAAACAGCGAAGCACAACCTGCACAGCCTGGTGCCCAGTTTATTGGTTCCCACCTTGGCCACTGCAGAAGATTGAAGTTGCGGTACCATCTATGAGAATTAGGTTTGCAACATTTCTTTAGTAGACCAGTGCCTAGTTTCTGAGCAAATGTTCTGGTCAGAAGATAATGATGATTCTCCAAGAGCCTGAGTAAAGCAAAGCTCAAGCTTTGTCGAGTCCTCAGCGACCCAACCCGAGGTTTTACGAGCCGAGTCTGAGTTAACCTTTGGGTTAATACACTCATGGTAAAAAAAACGAGCTCAAGCTGAGTTTGGTTGTATTCGCTCTGGTTCAGCTGGTTGACAGCCGTACATTTATCATGACCTCGTGCTTGTACTAGATTTCTATGAAACGCCTTGTTACTGTCCGCCTTTTTAGGCATCAACTTACTAGGGGTATATCCACAAAAAAAAACTTACTAGGGGTAGAGAAGATAAGGACGGACAAGTACAAGCACATACTACTTCGACTTGTCCATTGGCGCTGCCAAATATCCCCTTCACAAATCTCTCCAAAACTATAATTATAGATATGACAGGGACAGATTGAGAGTTTTATAATGTCCGCTTGTAGTTTTCAAGGTTCTGTACAGTTATCACTTCCATTGGCGTCCCCGAAAAGCTAAAAGGTTCTAGTTAAGAACTACTAAAACTTGGGAGTTTAGCTATAAACCTAGCCCATGAGACGATAGTTGGTCATTCTCAAGATCTTCAATTTGGTTTGATCAAGGAGAGGAAAAAAAATGTGTATGCAAAAGGTTTGTTTCCTAGCCAGGCCACTTTGTGTGCTGTTACATCTTACATGTCCATTACAAGACCAAAGACAATGCAACGATATAAAAATGTTGAGAAATTGTGGAGGCATAAAATTAGACGATTAGATTCATCAAATCATAAGATACTATAAATAACTACCACGGATTATTCAAGCAAGCCCTTTCATGTATTACCTTCTTAACTTGTCCTCGGATTCCACTTACTGTCCGAATTGCTGCACCTTCAAACCTAGCAACCTCTAGATCAGATGTGAACATCCCTTTAATTAAGGCGGTTTTCTTAAATATCTTGCATGGTGCGCCTGTGAGCTTGATCTTCTTCATAATTCGGGCAGTATTGTTGAATTCCTGAACCCAACCAGTTGCAGTAATTCTAAATGGTACCTGCGTGAATGTGCAAGCATCATTGCAAAGCATATCAGTAAATATACTAAAATGACTATTGCTAAAACAGAATGAAACTACAAACTATTATCAAGTAGTGCAAACTGAAACTCCGAGATGCATGTTACAGTGACAGACACTTAGTGAACATGTCCATCCAATAAAATGATGGTCACTCCTGACTAGCTTTCCATGGCATTCATAGTGCCTAACTTCTTCAGAGAAATGGTGAGTTCAACTTTTGTCTTAGAAGAGAAAGCATGAAACGTGGAGAAAATAAAGTCGGGGACATAAGTCAGGGCCTTGGCAACACAACAATTGAAGATTCCATTCGATTTGGTTGTGATTAGATGATTATGATACTAGGCTGTTGTCACTTGTCTGCGACTATGATAGCTCTGATTTTGATTATCACTGTCTCTTGAGGATATTAAAAACAGGAACATTTGTTAGAAAATAACATGCCTAAATGTCACACCAAGCATATTTTTTCTTATTTACCACTAACCATCTATGGACTGGTGTGAACTGATCAATGAATGTACCTTGTTGCTGGAAAGACTCTGGACTGCTAGTACACCGCTTTTTGGTGGAGCCAGTGGCCCCCAGAACATAGCAAAGCAATGCATATGCTCTGGAGTGTATTTGAGCATGCGGTGCCGGCCATTTCGATCCTCTATTGCATATACAGGCGTTGTTTGAAAACGTCTCCAACCAATAGAGACAACAACTGGGTCTTTTGTCTTCAACACTTTCCTATGCCATCTGTGGCGCTTCAAGCTAACCTGTATCAACAACAAACAGGGTAATATGTGAAATTGTGGGTCACTGCCAGTATAATAAAAATGAACCAAATGACCCCCTGCAATTGCCTGTTAGATGCTACAGCACACATTTATAATTCAGAAGTGGATAGTGTTCATTAAACATCATACAGAAAAACTAGGGCAAAATATCCACTGGAAGACAAAAACAGTTATTCCCTCCATCCATATATATAGGGCCTAATGCATTTTTCGAGATTACCTTTGACTATTGATAAGATGAATAGTACATGAGATGTATAATGTGAAAGTTATATCATTGGAAGCTCCTTCTACACACGAATTTGACGGTATGCTTTGTGTAACTTGCATGTCATATATTATTGCTCTAATATGTGGTCAAATTTAGGCTTGAAAAATGCATTAGGCCTTATATATATGGATAGAGGGAGTAAACATCAATATTCATGCTGATTTGTTTTTTATGTATCTCCCATATGAATATGATTTTCAACTTGCGATTTCACGTATTAATAGAATATCACCCTCCTCAAATACTGCAGTTTTCAAGACTTTCTGAAAACTCTTAGCATCCACCAAGTTTTCACTGTAAGTCTGTAACTTGGAATGGAGGTGTACTTCTCATGCAACTAGGTTAACTCTAACATCCGGATTTGACTAATCTGCGGCACTACAATCTACACCACCAAATAATCAGTCAAGATCTGTTCCACTTTTTCCTTCTGACTGCCGCGATAATATTTACACGTGATGTAAATGTGGAAGGTTGAAAGCTCCATGTAACATTATTTTACAGTTATGTAGAGTATTCGTAGTTCCAACATCAAGTAACTGCACCAGCATATTTCAATTCCTTAAGCTACTGATCAAGAAAACTGGAAGTATAAATATAAAATGGCTGACCTGCATATATCCAGTGTTCTCCTCACCGAGGCCAATACCCCCAACAAGAATGGGGTGGCAAGGATCAAAATGCTCAACTAGCTCATACGGCACACCATGTATCTCTAATCTGACGTAAGTACCAGTCCTAAATCCTTCAATTTCTACTCGGGTATCTTCATCCAGATCATTGAGTTCAGATATATTCATTTGCTTGCGGAGTTCAATTTCCTCCTTCAACTGAAAAGATACAAAAGCTAGATCAGTCTCCTTTCTTTTTTCAGGAGCAGAGCTGAAAAGGGCAGAGAATGGCACAGCATACTTTGTCAAAATAGCCCCCTGCGTCAGATTGCTCTCTTTTCGATTTCTTCTCGTTATCAACTTCCTCGCCAGAGAGGTCCGATCCATCATATGTAGGTTTCAGTCAAGGAATGAAACAAGAAATGAGCAAAAATGCATTTCTAATTTCTAGTCAAATAAAAAAAAGTTCAAGAAACCGGTCAAAATAAACAGATCATGGAGGTGCTGTTCCAGTCTAAGAGGCAAGCAAAAGAGCGCGTCAAGAACAAACTGCAAATCGAAAGAGAAATAAAGAAAGATAAAACGATCACGTATTAAGGATATTCTGAATCAAATTTTGCTTTAAGCGCAAGCTTCTTGAGTCTTAGTTCTTCAACTTTTAGTTCGTCTTCTTTGTGAACACCTGGCTTCCCAGCTGCACTTTCAGCAGCCTGGCTCTTGTGCACCTCACCAGTTTCCAGATCTTCAAAATCACCATCGATTTCTTCATCACCCTCTCCATTTTCATCTACCTCGCGTCCTCTCACAGAAGCTTTTGACCAATCTCCAGTCACAAAACGGTCACGGATGCTTTTGATGAGATCTTCGTTAGACCAATCACGTAGCTCCACTTTCAAGAACTTAGAGTAATCCTCAGCATCAATATCGTCAAAGCTTGGTAATTCATTCTTTACTTGCTGCGAATCACAAAACAAAGTCATCTATTGATTCACACTAATAACAAAACTAGCAAGATATGTAGAACTCTGTGCACTATAGTAGATTCTCCAGGTAACCCATCACGCAATAAAATACAGGAGGTAAAATGCTCACATGAACATATATTAGCACTGCATAGTGTGTACCTTCATAAATATTGTGACCAGGAGAACTATAAAAATGATAGCAAAAAAGTGCAGTTGGGCACTATTTTCTTTGCCCCCAGCATACAGATGGCTTAAGTATAATAAGGAAAAACAAGGGTCTACTGAAGTCCCTTCTCTGTTGACCTATTTCTGATCGAATATGGCTATCAAACCAGAGATCATGGATAATCTATCCTAGAGAAGATAAGATACCTCGTCTACCGTTAATTATCATGCATGCAACACACAATTACCTTTTTTTGTCCTTTTGGTACAAAAATTTCTTCATCAGAGCTATCTTCTTCGCCGCTATCATTGTCTAGTTCTGCTGAAGCTTGCCCATATACAAGTTGCATTAGACTGGCACTCCGTCTGGCCAGTGTTCTAGCAAGTAAAGATTTTTTCCACTTCGAAGTGTTTTCAGCTCCATCATCTAAATAAAAAAGGTTAGAATTGAAATGTCAAAACAAAATATTGTCAGTGCTTTATTCTTAAGGAAATTGGTTCAGCAAAGAAATTAGCATAACTAATATGTATGTGCAAGGATTGCTGGGTGCATGACGTAAGATATGCGTGTGAAATTGGTTCCTACCTGAATCAAGAGCTTCTCCACTACCATCTGATGATAAAGAACCTTCAGATAGATGGTCATCGTCAGAATCTTCATTATGACTATCATCTTCGTTATCAGAACCCTGTATTTCAAAACAAGGTTAAAATATTTTTACAGACTCAGACTGAAAACCCATAGTACCATAGAAGAATTAAAAAATGAGTTCATGCCTACAAAATGCCACTTTATATTGACAGGTGAACTTAGGAAAAGCTAATACCAACCTATGGTCTTATAGGTTGCCTGGGTGGGTTACATTTCACAAATAAATGCATGTTCAACAATTATTTCTTAAATATAAAGCATTTGCGGGAAGTAAAAGGAACATAAACCAAGTATGTAACACAAAACAAGAGAAAGAAAGCTATCCACTGATATGCATTGATACTAAGGGCAAATGGTAAACCTCATCATCATCATCATCATCATCAACATCTTGAAAATTAGCTGACACAGCTTTTCGCCTCATTCTTCCATTGCAAAATTCCACTTCTTCTCTCAAGTCAACGCCATGATCACTTGGCTGAATGTCATCATCATTGTCACCTTCACTATCACTAGAGCACTCAGAAGAAGAGTGCCCATTGCTCTCCAGGGTGCCTGCACTACTAAGGTTATTACCACCTACTTGTGCCAAAATGTTAGCTTCTCCCTGGTCATTCTGTCTTGAAGAAATGGCATTGCCTGTCATGTCACTGTCTTCGGACTGAGCAGCAGGCCGTCTGCCGAAGAAATTTATAAAACTCTGATCTAACTTCTCATCAAGGGAGTATTTGGTGTTCTGAAGAGTCTTTACTAGAGCCACACCGACATCATTACCTTTCCCTGTAGCATGGTCAGCAGCCCAGCAAACAATTAAGCATAGATATGTGATAAACTATTAGAGATAAATATTATATTAAAGGAAAGTCGCACACACTTTCAGAAGCTCTGTAATAGTCATATGGCACTATATGGAATGATCGGAAAACCATAAAGATATTACAGGGGCAATTTAGTCAAATAACTGGTCCACCAGCAAAAGTTTCTCTACTCGGATTATTTTCCCGAGGCACAAGCAGCAACCATGTAGCAGCCAGCCTCACTTTGCAATCTATGTCTCAGCAACACTCATAAGCCACAACATTTTTTGAATGCAATACCAGGTCAGCGACACAATATCAGCAATCAATTGAGTTTCCAGTTTGGCATTAAAATATCCTTGTTAACCAAAGCATGTTTATGCATGGTCATTTCATACAAAACTATTATCCTGAATAAGTATACATGAAAAAACTCCAATTGCAGGCAATCACAGTCGAGGGGACCAAATTCAGGTATTTATAGTTTAACATGCTGGTCGTACCTTGTTTCTTAGATGCACTGTTGTCATCAGTGTTTGAAAACTGAACAAGATGATCATTGATGTTGATGTACACCGCATCCTTGTCATACAGGAGATCCCCAAGACCAGACATTGGGGCATAGAACAGCTTCTCCTTGTCACGTAGTCCTCGCTTCTTTGCAGCCGATGGCAAAGGGCAGGGATCAGCCAAACTTGTTACACCAGACAAGCTGAAATCACCTGCTCCTGTGATATGCACCTGCACAAATTACAGCAGGTGTTAGCATCCAAAAAAGTAGGATGAAATCAAACACAGAGAGAAAAGAACAGGAACAACAATGCGTACATGCATCCTTCTAAGTGAGGTGAAGTCCAATTCCTTCTAATGTGCAAGGACTAAATACTGACACACCTCTAAATTGTGTTTGGGGTTGATATCTCACTTTCCTGTGCAGTCATCCTCGGTATTCACAGCAGTCCCATCAAATTTAGTGCATAATAATTGAAGAAAACCTCGCTTTCTAACCCTATTGAAAAGCATTTGGTCCCTTTAAAGAATGTTCCCATCTTTAAACAAATAATTAACAACCAAGTCACCATGTAGGCATGGCAAGGTACTCCAGCCGTGCCTATTTACATGGCATCCTCGTTTTTCGTGATTGAACTTTGATCATCATTTTCAGCAATAATATATTAATTATATGTTAAAACTTAAAAGTATACCATTTAAAACTACATTTTAATACAAATTGAATGGTACGATTTTTTGACATATACCACATTTTATTGGTCAAATTGACGGTCAAAGTTGAATCTCAAAATACGTGTGCACCATGTAAATAGGCACGGAGGGAGTAATCAATAATGTATTAAGACATCACAAAAGTAATCTGGCTACCTAATATGTGATTTTTTCCCCAGCGATAACCACTTCATAGAAAACTCACCCACTTAAATCATTCATCACTTTAGTGTTAAAGGAGTTGTGGAGCACGGGGATCACTCTACTGTATGTGAATGTACAAAAGTAACTTGCTCATAGCAATACAGCATATGGCTTAGTAAAAGGTGTGTTCCCTTTGGTTGCAAGTCAGGAGTTCATATCATTAATGAAAGCTCTGTATTATTCGGCTGCTGCTGAAGTTGAAATAAAATGATCGAGAGTTAAACTGCACACTTTTTATTTTGAAACAGATTGAGCGATGTCTAGTACAGTTAATAAAAATAGTGCTATGCATTCCATCTAGTCAATTTCAAACTGAACAATAATTAATTATCGAATAGTAATTTCTGTAGGTTCACCCAAATCAAATTCATGCTTACTGAAAAGTAAGATCTTGTTCTTTACCTCCATTTTTGAGCTATTCAACTAAGTCCAAATATAAACTGTATTGATGAATTCATATATATATATTAACTCAATCATGGGAGTAATAATGCCTGTTATGAAGTATAATAGCCTTGCACAAATAAGTTAATCCCTAATTCAAATCAAAGTTCAGCAATGATGAAAGAAAAGAATGTTTAAATGTTACCTTGGTCCCTCTTTTCATGTTACATCCACGAAGGTAACCATACAGCGTTATTTTTCTGTCACATTTCCTATTCAAGCGCACACTTTCTGACGAAGTTACATCTTCGAATCTATCTGCTAACAAGTAAGGATGTGCCATTCGCCAACTCAAAGGGATGGGCTTGATAACAGATATAAACCTTGCAAGATTATGGACTTCTCTTTTCGTGTATCTGCACAGAATTGGACAAGTGGTAGGAGTACGGAAGTTAAAAATCCAGGTTAATGTACAGCCATGCCATGAAGCTGCAGCATAGAGAAGCCAATGCATATTGCATAGTATACCTAAATAGTTGATCCCCACTAACTCTAATTCTCTCAATATGCAGCCCTCCACATCACCAAATGTGCCACGTCATCATACACTAAAACTATTGTCTAGCACATGCATACCTCAATTTAATTGGTCCATCTTCAATGGTCCAGCATACATGCAAACTATTTGTTCACACACAATTACTTCTGAAAATAATAACTTTTGATTTAGGTCCTTTCGTTCATACAAAATTTATCCGAATTTAATCTTTAAATTCGGCAGCAACACACGGGGAAATCACCTAGTACTGCATAGTATTTCATTATGATATGGCGAGCAGTGATCTCAAATTGGCTTAAAATAAATTACCATGTCCCATGGATCACATTTCCAGTTATTTACCAACAAACTAAGAGTCTGAACAATGAAATACCAACTTTACAGAAACTTACTTTCCATGAATGAGACCAGATAAGTAGAACAGTTTTGCTCCCTCCTTTATCTCAGCCCAGAATCGATGCTTAAGGCGCTGCTTAGTTTTCCTTAGTTTCTTTACATCTTTAAATTGATCAAGATGTGTAAGCACTCCCATTACCTTGGGGAATCCATGCACTTGCATGATATTAAGGAACTCGAATGTATCCTGGATACAAGGTTTCATTTGGGTAGCTTTAGTACAATGTGTTAACAGAAAAGATTTAACAGATAAACATAGATCAAAACAACAGGTCAGCTTCACCAATTGGTAGGAATTAACAAACTGAGATCTGGGGAATTAACATGTTGAACACCGAGCCATGAAAATGGGACAAAATAGTCATGGACAGGAAATCTAATAACTGTAATAAAGCATTTAGCCTAATGTGTAAGAGAAGTGGGATTTTCTAAAACATCCTATCTTACTTTGACCTTGAGAAAATGCCCATCTCACTTTGTAATTGATCTAGTGACCCATTTTACTTTTCGCGTGATAGAATTCCTTTTGAGTATTTATATAGATATATAGGCAAACCCCACTAGCAAACATTGATTGCTATTTTCCAGCTCTTGAGCCACCTCGTCAAAATTGTTTTAGCTGTTAGATTTGTTACCTTGGTTCACTAGTAACCGTCTGATCTGGACATGATAGCCTCCCTGCCATGCATGCAACATGCAACAGCGTATTCTAAGTGGGTTTTAACTCCTACACATTTAAGTGTGACATGTTCAAATTTTTATGTTAAGATTATTGTTTATTTGCTGCAAGAAACTTCTCACATATTTAAATCTTGCTGAATTTAAATTCTATATAATATTCAGAAATCAAATCTCCAATACCGTGGCAACGCATGGGGTTTCTATCCAAAAGCACAGGGAAGGCAAACACCCTTTATCTTCATCAGCTCCAACCCTCTCACTGCACTCTCATCCCCGCCGCCTTCTCCCCAGACTCGACCAACTGCAGCGAGAACTTCCCTTGTCATGCACCCCGACCAAGGAGAGAACCGTGGCGACAGGTGGCATGGCACTCTGCCACAGCTAGTCGTTGAGAGCCTTATATGTCATCTTCACCAGGACATAGAAGGAGGAAAGGACCACAGACAATTGGTATAATTCATCAATTAACAGCAACGGCGTAGTGCGATCATAGATGGTTTGCATGTACTGTTACATATTCCATCAATCACTAGTCATGTGTGTTGGTCGGTTGCTTGTTTTTCCCCCACTGAACTGAAGAAAGTGGAGCAGCAATGTATTGGAGCTTGTGCGAGTGGAGTACAGTGAAGAGTTCGGTTCCCTGAGAGTTTGGTGCAGCACTAGGGATCCTGACCCGATGGAGGACTCACATGAATGGACCAAGAGCCATGCTGGGTGCGCTGTTGGTTCCCTTTGTAGAGCTGCCAGAGGATGGGGAAGCAACGCGGAGGGAGTGGTGAGTTGGGGTCAGGCCAAGCAAAGCTCAACCCTTCCGGCAACAGGAGTAGGCACCATCGTGAGCTCCAGCAGCCATCAAGGTGGGGTGGAGACGGCACCCAAGCTAAGATCCAAACACCCTTGTTGGGAGAGAAAGGAGGTGAGGCAAACTAAGGAAGAAGAAGCTACTGGAGCATTTTGATCTTTTTGAGCCTGATTTGGAGGCCATTTAGCCAAAAATGATTTAAATATTGAAAGGAGGATGACAAAGTAAGATGGCTCGCTATCGATTATAATTTATAAAGTAAGGTGGGGCATTTTATCCAAGGGGAGTAAGATGCGGCATTTTATCGAATCTCTTTGTAAGAATAGAAGTCGGTGGGTATGTGCTCCTAAGGTGCATCTAAATCCACGAAGCATATTTATGTCGTGAGCCCTAGTGTCTGCTAAACAACTTAACAGGCCTACAAGTATTTATAAGAATAACAGCTTTGACAACATACCATCTCAAATCCATAGCTACCATCAATAAGCAGCAGAGCAAGATCTGCTATTTTAGCCGCGTCGATCATTCCATTGATATCACTTGGACACTCCAAGAACTGCACCCTCCTGCTTTTACCTATATGTAACAAATATATACATATTCCCAATAATCTGGTTAATTTGAAGAGCATTATCCACTGTTTAAGTATGAGATGTGAAATATTCATTAACCTGATACAACCGTGATGGGACCGCGGACATCTGACAAGTTTTGTTTAGTGTAGTGCTTTACTAGACATTTTATCAGCAGCGACTTTCCGACCTGATCGATTTGAAGTAAGCTAATGGTCAGAGAAGAATACATAGGCATCATTTTCATTCAAGAGCCATATCATACCTGCGGAGGTCCTTGGACTACAACAACAAAAGGAGGTGGTTCCCCAATAGAGCGATCCATGATTGGCACATGGAGACGGCGTTGTTCAATTTCTGCTGACCGAGATTGTAGCCGCTTCGCCTTTGTTGCTGAACGGAAGGCAAAGGCCTGGAAAAAGGCATTGCAGTCTAATTAAACGAAAGCCTCCAAAACCAGATAGGAAAAAGGAATAAAGAAACGGTAACCATCGTTTATAGTGCAATATTTGGGCATGATTCATACTTTGTACCGGAATGTTCCGCAATCAAGCACTAAACAGAATCGTCCATCCTAGGCGAGGCTCTTACAGGCACCCAGATAGGATGCTCGCCAGCCGAATACTTGACTAATCTACGGATAACAAAACAAGCGGCGAGAAAGCCCACGCTTTACGAGAGAGAAACCCAGGAGACAGCGGGCCCCATCCCTACCTTGGGGTTCTTCCTCTCGCCCCCTTCATCGTCGCCGGCGGCGCCTTTGCCCTTCTTCCGCGCCTTCGCGCCCGACTTGGCCACGCGATGCGCCTTACGTGGCTGCTCGACGCCGGCGTCCCCCGGAGCCATGGTGATGAGGGTTTTGCGGCGGCTTTGCTGGTGGGGGTTTTGCGGCGGCGGGGAGGGGGGTAGCTGATGGCCGCCGCAAGGGGGGCGAGGGTTTTGGGAGCTGCCTAGTGCCTGCGTGTGCTGCGGGATGGGCTTTTGGCCCGGTGGATGGAGAGAGCTTTGGGACAAGGGGGGTCCACCAGGGAAATTCCTATTTGCCGCTCACTGCGGCAAACCCTCGTCAAAACGCACATACTCGTGCCCACGAGTCCGGCCCATTTTCGCCTGAATTCAAAGATTTTCATTACTGTTTCTTTTCCTATTTTCGTTTATTTTTTTGTTTCTTTTTTACTATTTATGTTTATCTTTCAAAAATTCTAAAATTTTCAAAGTCTTCTTAAAAAATGTTTTCAATTAAAAAAATTAAAAAATAAAAGGAGTTTACATTTTAAAAACATTTTTCCCAAAAATAAAAAAAAACAAATTCAAAAAGTAATCCCTTTAAAAAAATATTCACAGGTTTTAGAAACTTAGCACGCATCCAAAAAAAGGTTTCCAGCTTGAATAGGTTTGTGTTTTCAACAAATGTTTATGTATTCAAATATTGTTCAAAAAATCAAAAATGTTCTAAAATATCAAAACTATTTTCATTAAAAAAATATTCACAATTTCAAAATAAATCACATTTTTCTAAAATAGTTTGTCTTTTCCAAAATATGTTTGGAATTTAAGAAAAAAGCTAGTAGTTTCAAATTTTATTCCTGTTTTCAAAAACTCGGACAAACAAGTGTGAAATTGAAATTCTACATATAATTTTTTGGAAACCAGAACATTTTTCTAAATTTGTAAACAATTTTATAAAATGTGGGTTTTTTTTAAGAACAAAATTTTAAAATGTTAGCACTTTTTGAATTGTTTTCAACATTTCTTAAAATTTTGAAAAATAATTATGAACATTTTTAGAAAAAGTGGGAGCAAATTTTGAAAAAAGAAAAAAGAAAAACAGTCGTGCCATGTGCATCCTTGATGGCCATCCCAATCGGTCGCCGGCTATGTGACAAGTCACTATTTGATGTAGTACTGGCAAATAGGACCTCCCATCAACTAGGCCAAGTCCTCGCATTACAGTGGCAAATCATTTTCCTCATGTAGGTCGGGGAACAACGAGCAAACGTGCACCCCCCTAATGAGAGTGTCGGTTTTTCAGTATTTTTGTGGTTTTTCTATTTCTTTCATCATTCTTTTCCTTCTTTTACCTTTTGGTTTTTCTAATTTTTATTTTGTGAACATTTTCCCAAACAAGGGAAGATTATTCAAATTTGTCAATTTTTTAAAACAAATTGAAATTAGAGAACATTATTCAGATTCATGAATTTTTTTTAATTTTTGGAAAAACAAAAATAATAAACATTTTAATCTCAAAATATTTTATGGAATATGCGAACATTGGAACGTTTCTTAAACACCCAAATTTATGTTTTTTTAAATCTAGGAACATATTTCAAACTCATAAACATTTTCCAAAATTCAGAATATTAGTTGAAATACATGAACATTTTTGCAAATTTAGAACATTTTTTCGAATACAAGAAAATTTTCAAAATTCATGAACTTTTTATCAACCCAAAAACATTTTTTTAGAATGGTGAACATTTTTTAAAATTTGAGGCATTTTCAAATTGAAGAAATTTTTTAAAAAGAGTGAACATTCTTTTAAATTTGGAATAATTTGTAAAATCATGAACATGTTGAAAAAAATAACTTTTTCTGAAATTTTGAAGATTTTTAAAGAAGAAAAGTAAACAAAATTAGAAAAGAAACAAAGAAAGGAAAAAAATAGGGGTGCCGCGTCCCGTATGGGCCAACCCATAGCGCCCAGGGTGCGCATTTGCTATGCCCACACCACCCTATGCGGGGACTAGGAGTTCTCATGCACGGTGCGGGACGTTTGTTTCCTATATACCACTTACAACACTAGTTACAATACTATTGATGTAGCTCGCTCGTGTCGTCCCCCCACGGGCGACCCGGGCGAAACTTGTAATGCCCTCGATGCGGCTATATCTCCCACGTGTCGAAACACGACTTAGAGGCATAACCGCATTGAAAGCAATGTCGCAAATGAGGTAATCTTCGCAAACAACTCATATAATACATAAAGGGAAAGTGATACATAGTTGGCTTACAATCGTCACTTCATACAATACATGAATAAAGCATTACATCATCCAGATACACTCAAGGTTCGACTACGGAACCAAAATAAAAGAAGACTACCCCAAAAGCTACACATATCCCCGGTCGTCTCAACTGGGCTCCACTACTGATCAACTGGAAAGGAAACAACATAACGAACACGATCTTCATCGAGCTCCTCCTTGAGCTCGGTTGCGTCACCTGCACGGTCTCATCGGCACCTGCAAACTGGTTTTGGAAGTATCTGTGAGTCACAGGGACTCAGCAATCTCACACCCTCGTGATCAAGACTATTTAAGCTTATGGGAAGGGTAAAAGTATGAGATGGAGCTGCAGCAAGCGACTAGCATATATGGTGGCTAACATATGCAAATGAGAGCGAGAAGAGAAGGCAAAAGCACGGTCGAGAATCTATGATCAAGAAGTGATCCTAGAACAACCTACGTCAAACATAACTCCAACAGCGTGTTCGCTTCCTGGACTTCGCCCAGAAGAGACCATCACGGTTACACACGCGGTTGGTGCATTTTAATTAAGATCAACTTCAGGTTTTCTACAACCGGACATTAACAAATTCCCATCTGCCCATGACCACAGGCACGGCTTTTGAAAGTTCAAATCCCTGCAGGGGTGTCCCAACTTAGCCCATCACAAGCTCTCACGGTCAACGAAGGATATTCCTTCTCCCAAGACAATCCGATCAGACTCGGCATCCCGGTTACAAGACATCCTCGACAATGGTAAAAACAAGTCCAGCAAGACCGCCCGATGCGCTGACATCCCGATAGGAGCTGCACATATCTCGTTCTCAGGGCACACCAGATAAGCAATCCGTACAACTAAAACCAGCCCTCGAGTTTCCCCGAGGTGGCGCCGCAAGGGACTCTAGTTTGGACAAACACTTAGACAAGCACTGGCCCCAGGGGGGTTAAAATAAAGATGACCCTTGGGCTGGCCTAACCCAAGGGAAAAAGAGGCTAGGTGGCGAATGGTAAAACCAAGGTTGGGCCTTGTTGGAGGAGTTTTATTCAAGGCGAACTGTCAAGGGGTTCCCATTATAACCCAACCGTGTAAGGAACGCAAAATCCGGGAACATAACACCGATATGACGGAAACTAGGGCGGCAAGAGTGGAACAAAATACCAGGCATAAGACCGAGCCTTCCACCCTTTACCAAGTATATAGATGCATTAATTAAATAAGAGATATTGTGATATCCCAACAAAATATCCATATTCCAACAAGGAAACAAACTCCAATCTTCACCTGCAACTAACAACGCTATAAGAGGGGCTGAGCAAGGCGGTAACATAGCCAAACAACGATTTGCTAGGACAAGGTGGTTAGAGGCTTGGCTTAGCAATATGGGAGGCATGATAAGCAAGTGATAGGTATCGCAGCATAGGCATAACAAAAGAGCGAGCATCTAGCAAGCAAAGATAAGTGATTTCGAGGGTATGGTCATCTTGCCTGAAATCCCGCAAGGAAGAAGAACGAGTCCATGAAGAAAACAAACGGATGTAGTCGAACGGTTCCTCACAAACCCGACATTATCGGAACCAACCCGAAGAAGCAACACCGGAAAGAAGCATACAACATAGTAAACAACCATCACATAATCATGTCATGATGCACAATCAAGTATGATGCATGTCCGATTTACATATGCATGGCATGACAAAGTGCACAAACAATCCTACAAATTAAGTGGACCTCAATACGCAACTCCGTTGCATATTGACGAAACATCACGTGACTTATTTAGTTCTCTCTTGTTTAGGTACCCAACAAGATTAAATGTTGATTAAAATGGCAAGAGGGTGAAGCAAAATAAAACTACCTATCTAGTCAAGTTTAAATGAGGCCGGAAGCAATGAACAACAATTCCGGTAAATCCCCATATGCATATATTAGGTTTGGTACTGTTCTGTCCTAAACACAATCTTATAGTTGTTAAACATGCAAATTGATGCCACCATGTTAAACTAGGCATTTTTTCACCCCATTTACATATAAAGTTTATTAAAATCCGAGTTACGGTTATTTAGTTATGAATTAAATCATTTTAACATGGCATATGGACAATTTAACCAAACAACGTGTTTTAACATTTTAAACATGGGTGAAAATGACATATTATGAAACTACACAAAATTCTAAGCATCTTTCATATAAAGTTTGTTTTAAAATGATGCACCGTTTGTGAGTTATTATATGCATGTTGTCCAAGGGGTTTTCCGTAAAACTGCAAAACCTGGGATAATAGCTAAATTCGCAGAGCCTCAAAAAAATAGATATTGGGCCGGATCTGCTGGCCCAACAACAAGAAAAAAGGGGTGGGGCGCCAGGGGTGTTCTCACCATGGGCTTGGCCCATTAGTTGGAGGGAAGGCAGCTGGGCCTGGCACGGCTACGACCCAGCCGACGCTCGCGGTCAACGGGGACCGGATCGAGCCAGGGAGCTCGGGCTATGCGTGCGCGCGTGCAGGAGGCGTGTGGCGCTGCAGCTGTTCGAGGCAAAGCAGGGGCGCGGCGCTGGGGTCGTCCCACGCGGGAAGCAGAAGGAGGTTCGAGCATCCATGGCGGCACTTATGCGGCAGCACGACCACGGCTTGAAGAAGAACGGGGCGACGGCGGTTCGAACAAAGGAGGCCAACCATGGAGTCCTGGTTGGGGACGAGGAGATCCTCAGGCAGTAGCGCACGAGGCTCGGGCGGCCGGTGGCTCTGGTCGCCGGTGGAGCTTCGGTGGTCACACGTCGACGCGATGGCCATGGAGACGTCCCTGTGAACCAGAGTGAGAGAGAGAGAGGAAAAACTAGGTGAGAAAGAGAGGGATCCAGAGGGAAACGACATGGGGAGAAGGAGGCGTCGGGGAGATGTGCCTGGTGACCACGGCGGCATCCTCCTGGACGGCTGGATCGAGGGGAGGCACTGGTTGGCTTGCCGCCGAAAACGAGGCGGAGAAGGTGAGAGGCGGCGGTGGACCCGAGAAGGAAGCTGGTTGGCTAGGTGGGGAAGACGAGGAGGAGACCAGGTGGGTCGGCAGCGGCGCGAAGGGAAAGGATGGATGGGACAAGGCCTCTGAATTTTTAGGGTTGGACCAAATATATACATCAGGTGAAAAAGGTTAGGGGCTATTTGGAGCCTCCGATCAAAATCGGACGGTCGTGAATAAAATAGCTAGAGAGTCCAAATAAGAAAATGGTGACGTTTTGTAGATGTTTGGGGATGATCCGGACACAACGGTAGCGACAGTCCGGGTCGGGTCCGGGACAGCTTTCGGGCACGCGCGCGAGGAGGGCCGCGGGTTGACGAGAGAGGTTAGGTTGGACCTGGCGGTAGGTAGTGGGCTGTGTAGACGGTCTTGAGCTGAGAGAAGAGAAGATAGGAAGGCCCAACGACTGTTTCCGGAGACCGAAAACGTCCGACGATAGACTGGCTATATTGGCGCTATAGTTATCCGTTGGGGCGTCAAACGAACTCCGAATGCGATGAAACTTGGCAGGCGGCCTACTGACAACAAAACAACACCGCACGCCAACTTTCAACCCATTCCGAGAACATTTTCCAGCCACTTATAAATAATATTTCGGACATGCCGTGGGCGCGTGCAAGTGTGTCTAGGCTCAGAACGGACGACGGACGGAACTGGGGAACCCGGACGGATGCAAGTTTTGAAAACATGCAGATGCAATGCAGATGATGACATGACAAGATGCAACACACAAGCAAATGACATGGCAACGTCGGCGAATAACTGGAAGACACCTGGCGCATCGGTCTCGGGGCGTCACAACACTCCACCACTACGAGAGGATCTCGTCCCGAGATCTAGAATGGCACCGGAGGGACAACGGAAGAGAAAGAGAAGAGGTAAAACTAAGTTGCTTCTTTGCCCAATGAGTGAAACCAAAGAACCTTGAAAAGGTTAAGCCATTTCGAGAAAAGAATACAACGGAGATGACGAAGTTGAAAACACTCCGTTAGAAAAGAGGAACAAGGAAGAACAACTTCGGGCAGCACTCCGATTGAAAAGAAAAGGAATTGAATAAGAACTTGATAAGATGAGAAGATACTTGATGAAATCACAACACACTGCCTCCGGAACTATTGAATGAATGGAACAAGGGATTAGAAAGATCTCAGACAACACTCCGGTTGAAAAGAGGTGCAAGGCTTGATAAGGCGAAAAGAACTTGAGCAAAAGGGCACAACACCCCGGTTAAATGGATAGGCATGAAAAGAACATGATCTTTGACAAAACGAGATGATGGGTGAAAAGAACAACATCGCAATGCCTCTGGAACGAAATAATAGAAGATAGATAATTGAAATAGGAGAATGGAGAAGAAAATGCCAACTTCTTCCACAAAAGAGCTTGAAAAGGCATCCTTAGGAGAAGGGTCGAGCGGAGTTGTTGGAAAATCAACAACTAAAAGATAAGCTTGATATGGTCTTATGGAATACCTCTCAAATTATGAGGTGACAACCTTCCATCACGGGAAAAAGAATTGAATTGGTATGACCAAGGAGACGAGAAACTATTTCACCGGTAGGATAAAAGAAGAACTTGGGTCATTTATGAGTACCACAATTAGCAACAATCCTTAGGGAAGGCTTTAGGTGAAACATGACACAAGATAACTCCAACGAAGAGGTGGATGGATATAAAATATCTCATTCTTAACAACATGTGAATCATGAAGCATGAACTCAAATTATCAAGAATGCCATAACACCACCTCAAAAGATAAGGGAGAAACAATTGCACTCCGGATTGCAAGATGAAGAAAGCTTGATCTCTTCTGAAAAAATCTCAATGAAAAAAAAACTTATAGAAGGAATTAAATCCTTGATGAACCATCATGTAGAACCTTCATGAAGAACTTCGTTAAACAAAAGAATGATCAAACGGAAGGAAAGAGAAGTTGAAAACACAAGGTGAATCCTTGTACCGATTTAGATGAATCTCCGTGGTGAAATAATTGAAAAAGGTTGGAACTCCAGGAAAAAGAGAAGATGAAACAATTGAAATCAGGAATTTGATGAGCCTCCGGAATAGGGAATTGAGTTCACTCGATGAAACAAGAATAAGAATTACATTATGCTTATCCTTCACCAATTAAATTGATGACAATCAACGGATTTGACATATTACTTATTCTCGTAGAAAAGATTAAGATAGATATAGCGTCAACTTGGAAAGGTCTTCGATGATCCACCGGTAGGATTGGAAAGAACGAGTGAATTGATATGATAACGAAGGAAGAGACATCTTGAACGAACCACCGTAAGAATTAAATGAACGAAGTAAAGGATGAATCACCGGTAAGAATTAGCAAATGAACGAACATATATTAGAGAGTTAAGATACATGAGAACGAAGAGATCACGAACTGAGAAGAGGATATTTGAAAGAAGCACCGGTAGGTTGGAGAATGATAACTGAAAACTGAGAATGAATAAACCTGAATTGATGGACTCCGGATAATCAAAATGAGAAGACTCTTGAATTGCTCCGGAAGGATGAAAAAAATTGACACAATTGAAACAATTATGAGAGGATGGCAACAAGCTAAACCAAGAATCTTCAAGAGAACGGATATGATTGCAAAGAAACTCTTCTTCGGTCTTCAAATGTTGATAATGACAATGAGAAGCACCACCAAGAATTGTTGAGGCACTCCAGAATGAAGAATGGAAAGATTAAGCCAACGATGAAAAGAATTTAACCGATCTTGGAGAAAGGCATTTGACTGATGATAATTCATTCTTATGTCAAACTTTAAAAGATCTGAGAATAGCTCCGATAAAATTATAAGAGTCAGGTAAGATCCTGGAAAAAGACTAGTGGGTTAGGGCCCACTCAAAGAAACACTGTTGAAATGATTTAAAAGAGAGGTTGCATCGGTTGAATTAAATGGCTTGAATGAGATAACAACCTCGAAAGAACTTGAACAAAAATAGAGTGGAAACACGAATCTTCGAGATATCTTGAGCACTCCGAAACAATTAATAGCGAGAGGAATGATTAAGAGGTGCACCGGCATGAGAAGGCATTTGAAATACGGAAAAGAATATGATCAACACTGAAAGCTTGAATTGGTTCCACCGGAGAAGAAAGAGAATGGATAATGATGTACTTGAGGTTCCGTTAGGATCTTCAAGATAATCACCGGGTAAGAATGTTGACGGAAAAGAATGGAGAGATCTCGCATTCAATAAGATGGATACTTGATTAAGATATAAGAGTCCTTGAAGAAACAAGGGGTGGGTGGGTGGGAAAACAAAGGCAACTTGGAACGAATGAAGCAAACACTGTTGAGAAGAACTGATAATTGATCTTGCTAATGTTGAAGTGATCGGATCCACTTGAAGAGAAACACGCCGGTTGAAAAAGGATTGGCATGACAATCTCGATTATCGTGAAGGATTGGTATTCACATCGGAGTATGAGAACACTGTCGAGGGAAGGTATGGAATCAACACTTGACATTGAAGCAACTCGAATACCACAACTCAAAACAAAACAAAGGATTGGCTTGCAGAATAAGCCGGAACAAACATATGATAGAGATTTTGTTCGAAGTTTTCGTGGTGGGGCCTACACAGGCTCGATCGTACAACACCATCATGTACAAGGCAGTGCACATGACATACGAAGCGTCCCCGAGTCGGCAAAGCCAAGGAATCTTTAAGACACAATGAGACCACTGTAAAACCAACCGTGGATAGGCAGACCACTAGACGTCGAGCTGTCGGAAAGATATCCTAAGAGCTACTTGAATTCCCACTTATAAACTCCCAAATTTTTCCGGTTATGCAATCAGGTGTTGGGGATACAGGGGAAGCATAATATCTCACCCAAAACTAGCAAATCCTACATCCAGCTGTATCCATCCTTCAACACATAACCAAGAAACCTTCGAAAATCGTTTACCTCAACCTTCGAAAAGCATCCGTTATACGAGTTATGGCAATACTCCCGACCTCCCGCCCCAATACTGGATGGCGTCGAGGTTATCTCACCAACAACTGCATAAAAGAGATTTTTTATGTCGGCGAACTCAGGTATTCCAGAACTGCAACGACAAAATTGTGACGACAACACCTCGAAGCTCAACTCCCCGGGACACTGCCACAACCCCTAAATGTCAGGAGGCACTGAAAGTGCTAGTGATCGACTAGAGGGGGGTGAATAGGCGATTTTTATGAAAGTCTTCAAAACATGTGAGTTTCGAAGACAAACGATAGAAATAAACCTATTATCATGCAGCGGAAGGTAGACTACACTAGGCAAACCATAGTCATGTATTTAATGAAGTGAAAGCACAATGACAAATAGCAGCTAGGCAGTAAGGATCAGGTAGGAAGATGTTGAGAAGCCAATCAATACACGTAATCACTTAGTGAAGTCAAATGGTGATGCTATCGTACAATGACTTCACAAGAACCAACAGTAAGTAAGGGGAAGGGAAGGATGAAACCAGTGACTCGTTGAAGATAATGATTTGTTGGACCAGTTCCAGTTGCTATGACAACTGTACATCTGGTTAGGGAGGCTGAGATTCAACTCTGAAGACCTCGTCTTCACCTTATTCCCCTTGAGCTAAGGACACCCAGTCCTCGCCCAAACCTTCACAGACTTCGTTCACCGGCGATCCACAATGACTCTTGGATGCTCAGAACGCGACGCCTAACCGACTGGAGGATTCACAGTCCTCAAGTGTAATAAGTCTTCAGATCACACAGACAAGAAGACTTAAGTGATGCCTAACACTCTTTGGCTCTGGGTGGTTAGGGCTTTATCCTCTCAAGGAATTCTCTCTCAAAGGCTTCGAGGTGGGTTGCTTTCAAACGACAAAAGCCGTGCTTTAACTCTGAGCAGCCAACCGTTTATGGTTGTAGGGGGTGGGCTATTTATAGCCACTAGGCAAGCCGACCTGATTTGTCCGAAATGACCCTGGGTCACTAAGGAACTGACACATGTTCCAACGGTCAGATTTCAAACACATACGACAACTTTACTTGGGCTACAAGCAAAGCTGACTTGTCCAACTCTGGACAAGATTCGCTCTCATAGTCTTCACTCGAAGACATAGGATTTTGGGTAAGCATCACTTCAGTCATTCTGACTGGTTCTCTTGGACCCCACTTAACAGTACGGTGGTTCCTATGACTCAACAAAGAAAAACACAGAACGACGAAACTGCTAAGTCTTCGCGCTCCATAGTCTTCACGCGATGTCTTCTCATGTCATAGTCTTCAATGTGAATGTCTTCACATACCACCTTTGACTTCAATGTCTTCATACATTTTTAGGGGTCATCTATGGTAGGAAAACCGAATCAATGAGGGACTTCTACCTGTGTTATCCTGCAATTCTCACAAACACATTAGTCCCTCAACTAGGTTTGTCGTCAATACTCCAAAACCAACTAGGGGTGGCACTAGATGCACTTACAGGCACCAAGAACAATGTTCTCGTCACAAAACCATCGGAATGATTCCAAGATACCCGCGTGATCCTAATTTTTTTAGTGAAATTTGAGAAGAGAAGAGTCAAAACTCTACGTCAGGATGCCTCATCGGAGCGACGAAGGGACTGAGGAGTAAAAAGAATTCCTAACTCTCCGATATATAATTCCTAAATGACTCAAAACATTTTTCTAGACTCGACAACGCCAGCGATTCGATCAAGCAGGGGGCTCCTAAGGTCGGGGAAGGCTCTGATTACCAACTTGTAACGCCCTCGATGTGGCTATATCTCCCACGTGTCGAAGCATGACTTAGAGGCATAACCGCATTGAAAGCATGTCGCAAGTGAGGTAATCTTCGCAAACAACCCATGTAATACATAAAGGGAAAGTGATACATAGTTGGCTTACAATCGCCACTTCACACAATACATGAATAAAGCATTACATCATCCAGATACACTCAAGGTCCGACTACGGAACCAAAATAAAAGAAGACTACCCCAAAAGCTACACAGATCCCCGATCGTCCCAACTGGGCTCCACTACTGATCAACTGGAAACGGAAACAACATAACAAACACGATCTTCATCGAGCTCCTCCTTGAGCTTGGTTGCGTCACCTGCACGGTCTCATCGGCACCTGCAAACTGGTTTTGGAAGTATCTGTGAGTCACGGGGACTCAGCAATTTCACACCCTCGCGATCAAGACTATTTAAGCTTATGGGAAGGGTAAAAGTATGAGATGGAGCTGCAGCAAGCGACTAGCGTATATGGTGGCTAACATACGCAAAATGAGAGCAAGAAGAGAAGGCAAAAGCACGGTCGAGAATCTATGATCAAGAAGTGATCCTAGAACAACCTATGTCAAACATAACTCCAACACTGTGTTCACTTCCCGGACTCCGCCGAGAAGAGACCATCACGGTTACACACGCGGTTGGTGCATTTTAATTAAGATCAACTTCAGGTTTTCTACACCCGGACATTAACAAATTTCCATCTGCCCATAACCACGGTCACGGCTTTCGAAAGTTCAAATCCCTGCAGGGGTGTCCCAACTTAGCCCATCACAAGCTCTCACAGTCAACGAAGGATATTCCTTCTCCCAAGACAATCCGATCAGACTCGGCATCCCGGTTACAAGACATCCTCGACAATGGTCAAACAAGTCCAGCAAGACCGCCCGATGCGCCGACATCACGATAGGAGCTGCACATATCTCATTCTCAGGGCACACCGGATAAGCAATCCGTACAACTAAAACCAACCCTCGAGTTTCCCCGAGGTGGCGCTGCAAGGGGCTCTAGTTTGGACCAACACTTAGACAAGCACTGGCCCGGGGGAGTTAAAATAAAGATGACCCTTGGGCTGGCCTAACCCAAGGGAAAAACAGGCTAGGTGGCGAATGGTAAAACCAAGGTTGGGCCTTGCTGGAGGAGTTTTATTCAAGGCGAACTATCAAGGGGTTCCCATTATAACCCAACCGTGTAAGGAACGCAAAATCCGGGAACATAACACCGATATGACGGAAACTAGGGCGGTAAGAGTGGAACAAAACACCAGGCATAAGGCCGAGCCTTCCACCCTTTACCAAGTATATAGATGCATTAATTAAATAAGAGATATTGTGATATCCCAACAAAATATCCATGTTCCAACAAGGAAACAAACTCCAATCTTCACCTGCAACTAACAACGCTATACGGGGGGCTGAGCAAGGCGGTAACATAGCCAAACAATGGTTTGCTAGGACAAGGTGGGTTAGAGGCTTGGCTTAGCAATATAGGAGGCATGATAAGCAAGTGGTAGGTATCGCAGCATAGGCATAGCAAAAGAGCGAGCATCTAGCAAGCAAAGATAGAAGTGATTTCGAGGGTATGGTCATCTTGCCTGAAATCCCGCAAGGAAGAAGAACGAGTCCATGAAGAAGACAAACGGACGTAGTCGAACGGTTCCTCACAAACGCGACGTTATCGGAACCAACCCAAAGAAGCAACACCGGAAAGAAGCACACAACATAGTAAACAACCATCACATAACCATGTCATGATGCACAATCAAGTATGATGCATGTCCGGTTTACATATCCATGGCATGGCAAAGTGCACAAACAATCCTACAAATTAAGTGGACCTCAATATGCAACTCTGTTGCATATTGACGAAGCACCACGTGACTTATTTAGTTCTCTCTCGTTTAGGTACCCAACAAGATTAAATGTTGATTAAAGTGGCAAGAGGGTGAAGCAAAAATAAAACTACCTATCTAGTCAAGTTTAAATGAGGCCGGAAGCAACGAACAACAATTCCGGTAAATCCCCATATGCATATATTAGGTTTGGTACTATTCTGTCCTAAACACAATTTTATATTTGTTAAACATGCAAAGTTATGCCACCATGTTAAACTAGGCATTTTCCACCCCATTTACATATAAAGTTTATTAAAATCCGAGTTACGGTTATTTAGTTATGAATTAAATCATTTTAAGATGGCATAGGGACAATTTAACCAAACAGCATGTTTAAACATTTTAAACATGGATGAGAATGACATATTATGAAACTACACAAAATTCTAAGCATCTTTCATATAAAGTTTGTTTTAAAATGATGCACCGTTTGTGAGTTATTATATGCATGTTGTGCAAGGGGTTTTCTGTAAAACTGCAAAACCTGGGATAATAGCTAAATTCGTAGAGCCTCAAAAAATAGATACTGGGCCGGATCTGCTGGCCCAACAACATGAAAAGAGGGGTGGGGCGCCAGGGGTGTTCTCACCATGGGCTTGGCCCATTAGTTGGAGGGTTGTGCAAGGGGTTTTCTGTAAAACTGCAAAACCTGGGATAATAGCTAAATTCGTAGAGCCTCAAAAAATAGATACTGGGCCGGATCTGCTGGCCCAACAACATGAAAAAAGGGGTGGGGCGCCAGGGGTGTTCTCACCATGGGCTTGGCGCATTAGTTGGAGGGAAGGCAACTCGACCTGGCACGACTAAGACCCAACCGACGCTCGCGGTCAACGGGGACCGGATCGAGCCAGGGAGCTCGGGTTGTGCGTGCGCGCGTGCAGGAGGCGTGTGGCGCTGCAGCTGTTCGAGGCAAAGCAGGGGCGCGACGCTGGGGTCGTCCCATGCGAGAAGCAGAGGAAGGTTCGAGCATCCATGGCGGCACTTCTGCGGCAGCACAACCATGGCTTGAAGAAGAATGGGGCGACGGCGGTTCGAACAGAGGAGGCCGACCTTGGTGTCCTGGTTGGGGACGAGGAGATCCTCGAGGCAGAAGTGCACGAGGCTCGGGCGGCCGGTGGCTCTGGTCGCCGGTGGAGCTTCAGTGGTCACACATCGACGCGATGGCCATGGCGACGTCCCTATGAACTAGAGTGAGAGAGAGAGAGAGAGGAAAAACTAGGTGAGAAAGAGAGGGATCCAGAGGGAAACGACATGGGGAGAAGGAGGCGTCGGGGAGATGTGCCTAGTGACCACGGCGGCATCCTCCTGGACGGCCGGATCGAGGGGAGGCACTGGTTGGCTTGCTGCCGAAAACGAGGCAGAGAAGGTGAGAGGCGGCGGTGGATCCGAGAAGGAAGCTGGTTGGCTAGGTGGGGAAGACGAGGAGGAGACCAGGTGGGTCGGCGGCGGCGCGAAGGGAAAGGATGGATGGGACAAGGCCTCCTAATTTTTAGGGTTGGACCAAATATATACATCAGGTGAAAAAGGTTAGGGGCTATCTGGTGCCTCCGATCAAAATCAGACGGTCGCGAATAAAAAAGCTAGAGAGTCCAAATAAGAAAACGGTGACATTTTGTAGATGTTTGGGGATGATCCGGACACAACAGTAGCGACAGTCCGGGTCGGGTCCGAGACAGCTTTCGGGCGCGCGCGCGAGGAGGGCCGCGGGTTGACGAGAGAGGTTAGGTTGGACCTGGCGGTAGGTAGTGGGCTGTGTAGATGGTCTCGAGTTGAGAGAAGAGAGGAGAGGGAGGCCTGACGACTGTTTCCGAAGACCGAAAACATCCGATGATAGACCGACTATATTGCCGCTATAGTTATCCGTTGGGGCGTCAAACGAACTCCGAATGCGATGAAACTTGGCAGGCGGCCTACTGACCACAAAACAACACCGCACGCCAACTTTCAACCCACTCCGAGAACATTTTCCGGCCACTTATAAAATAATATTTCGGACATGCCGCAGGCGCGTGCAAGTGTGTCTGGGCTCAGAACGGACGATGGGCGGAACTGGGGAACCCAGACGGATGCAAGTTTTGAAAACATGCAGATGCAATGCAGATGATGACATGACAAGATGCAACATGCAAGCAAATGACATGGCAACGTCGGCGAATAACTGGAAGACACCTGACGCATCGGTCTCGGGGCATCACAAAACCCTAGCCGCCAAAGAAACTCCCCCTCGCAGCGCCGCCAGGCAAAGCCCGCGCGGCGGAGGGTCTTCCATTTTTTCCTCTCACAAGGTTTGGGCACTGCGGGGATGCTCGCCGAGGAGAGGTGTAGGGGCACAGCATGCTAACGTTGGTGGGTGCAATGGGTGAAATGAGCATGCGCTGGTGGACGCGGTGTGTGGGTGGCCTAATGCGTGCGGAGGAGGGTGTGCATGGCATTGGTGCGCTGCAACATGCGAGAGGGCGCGACCAGGTGCGTGTTGTGGATAGGGGCGTGATGCACAAGGGCACAACGTTGCTGCTCCATGGCATGGGGCGGCGCAGATCTGGCGCGGCCGCCGGTGCGCGAGGTTGAGGTGAGGCACTGAGCCGCGTGGATCTAGCACGGTTGCCGGTGCGCGAGGTCGCAGTGGGGACCGAAGATGCACATGGGCAGTCGCGAGCAGGCATTGTGCTGCGTGAGGAGCTCGATTTGGTTACCTGTCGCCTGTTGGCCGGAAGTTTGGCGTCGCGGGCCAGTGCGTCAATTGGCCGCGACACACGCCTTGTTTGGCTGCGTTGCGCGTCTGTTTTTGCTGCATTTGGCATGTGGAGGCTATAGTGGTGGTGTCGGGGTTGCTAGTGGTCTCTTTCCTTCAAGCGCGTCCACATCCGGCTTCTTTGAGCTGTAGCGTCATCCAGTTTGTCCAGTGCTACAGGAGGTCAGGCAGACCAGATTCAACATAGACAGTCTTGATCTTGCGTGCGGCGGTGTGGGGTGCGTAGTTTGTCTTGGATTTTCACACAGTTCTTGTGCGCGACAGTGCTGACCAGCTATGTACGGCTCTCCCTCGGCCTTTCTGGTGCGCTGTGGCGTGGAGGATCGCCCAGTTTCTGCGCACAGAGGTAGAGGTGGCCAGATCCAGCTTGGCTCGCCTAGGCCTACATGTGGCGGTGCGGACCTGTTAGATTGGTGTGAGCTCACCGAGTTCCTACGTGCAACATCGACAAATTCGTTTCTGGTAGTGTTTGCCTGGAGTCATGCTACTCCATGGTGTCGGTGGCCTCGGATCTGGGATTGTTGGTGGAAGGCACGACTCTAGATGAAAATCATGCATCGACCATCTCGTTGCTGGCGATAACGGCATCCACGGATGTCGTCTTCCTCCTTGGAGGTATCATTGTTGAGCCGTTTGCCCTTCATACCCAATGGCGTGAGATCTCCAGGTGAAAACCTAAGATCAGTCAGTGCTTGATCAGGTGACGGCGGTGTCCTCAGCAACTTTTTCCTCCTTGGAGGCATCACCTTGGAGATCCCGACGATGGATTCCGATGGTGTTCACGTTGATGGTAGAGCTTGGGTTTGTGGTGCTGCCGACGGGTCCTTTTTTGTTTCTCTTCTTTTTGTTGCCTTTTGCGGTGCTTTTCCCCTTTGGGGATTTCTTGTAACACCTTCTTCTAATCAATGAATTTGGTTGTTCTCCTGCCAACATTAAAAAAACAATACTTATGATTCAGAGCATCCATTACCATTTCCATAACCAGTCTAAGTGTGGTATTGGCCCATGCAATTCTCCTCCATTAGTTTTGGGAGCCTACTAGAAAGTCTCCTCTCATTTTCTAGTATGGGGCTTTCTTTGGTTTTTGTTTTTCCTAGTTTTGTTCGACCTAGTTTTGTACGGTTTAGTGGGTTTTATTTTTTATTCATGAATAGTCTTCAAGTTCACCAAAAACTCAAAGTCATGAATAATTTTTAGTACACAATTTTTTTAATTCATGAACAAATTTCAAACTTGCAAAAAGAATTGTATACTGAAACTGCCTAAAATTTGTGAATTTTTTCCAATTCGTGAACATTTTTCAAAATCGCAAATTTTTATTCAGATTCATTTTTTTTCAAATTTATGAACATTTTTAATTCAAGGACTTCATAAAATTCATGAACATTTTTCAAATCCATGAAAATTTTCATAATCACAACTTTTTTCGAATTCATAAACTTTTTCCAAATTGATGAACATTTTTGAATTTTTAAGTTTTTCAAATTTGTGATCTTTTCTCAAATTCATGAATTTTCAAGATTCTTGAACATTTTTAATGTTGTTTTGACTATAAAAACAACTTGCAATGGCTAGCTCGAAAAGCCCCACCCCCACCCACCCCAACTTGCAACATTTGGCTACTCCATTTGAACCCATAGAGTATATCTGAGCAAGCTAGAGTATTGAGAGATTTCACCAAGAGAAAAACCATAGCCCAATTTTTAGTTAAGTGATCGAACATCATGAGGATCTAGACTGATACGAAGCTTGTGCTATTTACTCTTGCGGGTGCACACGCACTAGACGATTGCGCATCATGAGTGATCGTGGTTCGCCAAAGACAAGCCTATGAAGGTTTAAAGGTTTCCTTGATAAATCAACTGAGAGTAAATCAACTAAGGTTTGAGGCCCACCTTGGAACACGAGATGGATTTAATTTCCGCATTATGGAAAAAAATGAAGGGTAACATACCTTTTTTGGTTGCCCTTGTTGGAGAGGACTGCTACTTGTGATAGGTGTTGGGATTCCCCGAAGAGGAAGGGTGATGTAGTATAGTAGCAGATAGTATTTCCTCAGTTAAGAACCAAGATTTATTGAACCAATAGGAGACGCCACACAAACAGGATAAGCGGTACCTGCACACACACACACAAAGCAAATGCTCGCACCCAATGAAGGCAAGAGTGTTGTCAATCCCCTTGTTCTCGCCAATTGCAAAGGATTAAATATGGCGGTGGTAGATATATAAAATAAAATAAAATAAAAATAGCAAGCAAATTTAGGGTTTTTAGTAAATATGGAAAATGGAACTGGGGGCCATAGGTTCACTAGAGGCATATCTCTCATAGCATAGCAACGGTGGGTAAACAAATTACTGTTGGGCAATAGACATAATAGCTCATAGTTATGATTATGATTCTTTCATATATAGTCATTACGTCTGTGACAAGTAGACCTTATAATCCAACTGCATCTACTACTATTACTCCATCCCAAGACCGTAATCCAACATACATCTCAAAGTATTAAGTTCATGACATGCAGAGTAGCGCTTTAGCAAGATGCCATAATGTAGACAAAGTAAGACCAATTAATATGTTCGAACCCATTGTTTTACCCTTAGTAGCAACAATACAATACGTGCCTCGCAACTTCTATGGTCACAAAGTAAGGACACCACAAGATTGAACCTACTACCAAGCACCACTCTTACTGAAGATAAATCAATCTACTTGGGCAAAGAAGATGGATAGATCAAAGAGAAATACAAGGCTATTAAATCACACATAATATATCTCAAAAGAATACATATACTTTCAATGAATAATTTGGTCATAAACCCACAATTCATCGGATCCCAACAAACACACCATGAAAATTACATCAAATACATCTCCGAAGGATCATTGTATTGAAGATCAAAGAGAGATAGAGAGCCATCTAGCTACCGTTATAGACTCGTAGGTCATGTGGGGACTACTCACACATCATCATGGAGGCAGCAAGGTTTGAAGGAAATATGCCCTAGAGGCAATAATAAAGTTGTTATTTATATTTTCTTATATAATGATAAATGTTTATTATTCATGCTAGAATTGTATTAAACGGAAACTTGATACATGTGTGGATACATAGACAAAACACAATGTCCCTAGTAAGCCTCTACTGGACTAGCTCGTTAATCAAAGATGGTTAAGTTTCCTAACCATAGACATGAGTTGTCATTTGATGAACGGGATCACATCATTAGGAGAATGATATGATGGACAATACCCATCCGTCAGCCTAGCATAATGATCGTTACGTTTTATTGCTATTGCTTTCTTCATGACTGACTTATACATATTCCTTTGACTATGAGATTATGCAACTCCCGGATACTGGAGGAATACCTTGTGTGCTATCAAACGTCACAACATAACTGGGTGATTATAAAGATGCTCTACAGGTATCTCCGAAGGTGTTTGGTTGGTTGGCATAGATCGAGATTAGGATTTGTCACTCCAAGTATCGGAGAGGTATCTTTGGGCCCTCTCGGTAATGCACATCATCATAAGCCTTGCAAGCAATGTGACTAATGAGTTAGTTGCAGGATGATGCATTATGGAATGAGTAAAGAGACTTGCCGGTAACGATATTGAACTAGGTATGAAGACACCGACGATCGAATCTCGGGCAAGTAACATACTGATGACAAAGGGAATGACGTATGTTGTCATTACGGTTTGACCAATAAAGATCTTCGTAGAATATGTGGGAACCAATATGAGCATCTAGGTTCCGCGATTGGTTATTGACCGGAGAGGTGTCTCGGTCATGTCTACATAGTTCTCGAACCCGCAGGGTCCGCACGCTTAACATTCGATGACAATTTGTATTATATGAGTTATGTGATTTGGTGACCGAATGTTGTTCACAGTCCCGGATTGGGTACATATCGTAGTACGGGAACCCCCGGGGGGAAGATATGGGCCATATGGGCCATAGGAGGGAGGCACACCAGCCCACAAAGGGGTGGTGCGCCCCCCACAGGGAAGGAGGTCAAATAGGACTAGGAGAGGGGGCGGCGCCCCCCTTTCCTGTTGGGGAACACGGTAATTTCAAAAAAAATCCTATGCACACGCAAGATCATGGTGATGCATAGCAACGAGAGGGGAGAGTATCATCTACATACCCTCGTAGACTGTAAGCGGAAGCGTTATGACAATGCGGTTGATGTAGTCGTACGTCTTCACGATCGACCAATCTAGCACCGAAGGTACGACACCTCCGCGATCTGCACACGTTCAGCTCAGTGACGTCCCGCGAACTCACGATCCAGTAGAGCTTCGAGGGAGAGCTTCGTCAGCATGATGGTGTGATGACGGTGATGATGATGCTACCGGAATAGGGCTTCGCCTAAGCACCGCTACGATATGCCCGAGGTAGATTATGGTGGAGGGGAGCACCGCACACGGCTAAGAAATCAATGATCAACTTGTGTGTCCATGGGGTGCCCCCTTCCCCCGTATATAAAGGAGTGGAGGAGGGGGGCGGCCCTCTGCTATGGCGCGCCCTGGGGAGTCCTACTCCCACCGGGAGTAGGATTCCCCCCCTTCCAAGTAGTAGGAGTAGGAGAGAAGGAAGGGGAAGAGAGAAGAGAAGGAAGGAGGGGGCGCCGCCCCTCCCCCTAGTCCAATACGGACTAGGCCTTGGGGGCGTGTGGCCTGCCCTAGTCAGCCCCCCTCTCTCTCCCCTAAAGCCCAATAAGGCCCATATACTCCCCGGAGAATTCTCGTAACTCTCTGGTACTCCGATAAATACCCGAACCACTCAGAACCTTTTCGATGTCCGAATATAGCCTTCCAATATATCAATCTTTACGTCTCAAACATTTCGAGACTCCTCTTCATGTCCCGGATCTCATCCGGGACTCTGAACAACCTTTGGTGCATCAAAACACATAAACTCATAATACCGATCATCACCGAACGTTAAGCGTGCGGACCCTACGGGTTTGAGAACAATGTAGACATGACCGAGACATGTCTCCGGTCAATAACCAATAGCGGAACCTGGATGCTCATATTGGCTCCTACATATTCTACGAAGATCTTTATCAGTCAAACCGCATAACGGTATACGTTGTTCCCTTTGTCATCGGTATGTTACTTGCCCGAGATTCGATCGTCGGTATCTCAATACCTAGTTCAATCTCGTTACCGGCAAGTCTCTTTACTCATTCCGTAATGCACCATCCCGCAACTAACTCATTAGTCACATTGCTTGCAAGGCTTATAGTGATGTGCATTATCAAGAGGGCCCAAAGATACCTCTCCGACAATCGGAGTGACAAATCCTAATCTCAATCTATGCCAACTCAACAAGTACCATCAGAGACACCTATAGAGCACCTTTATAATCACCCAGTTACGTTGTGACATTTGGTAGCACACAAAGTGTTCCTCCGGTATTCGGGAGTTGCATAATCTCATAGTTAGAGGAACATATATAATTCATGAAGAAAGCAGTAGCAACAAACTAAACGATCATCGTGCTAAGCTAACGGAATGGGTCAAGTCAATCACATCATTCTCTAATGATGTGATCCCGTTAATCAAATGACAACTCATGTCTATGGCTAGGAAACTTAACCATCTTTGATTCAACGAGCTAGTCAAGTAGAGGCATACTAGTGACACTCTGTTTGTCTATGTATTCACACATGTACTAAGTTTCCGGTTAATACAATTCTAGCATGAATAATAAACATTTATCATGATATAAGGAAATAAATAATAACTTTATTATTGCCTTTAGGGCATATTTCCTTCAGTCTCCCACTTGCACTAGAGTTAATAATCTAGTTCACATCTTTATGTGATTAGTTCACATCTCCATGTGACTAATACCCAAAGGGTTTACTAGAGTCAATAATCTAGTTCACATCGCTATGTGATTAACACCCAAAGAGTGATCATGTTTTGCTTGTGAGAGAAGTTTAGTCTATGGGTCTACAACATTCAGATCCGTATGTATTTCGCAAATTTCTATGTCTACAATGCTCTGCACGGAGCTACTCTAGCTAATTGATCCCACTTTCAATATGTATCTAGATCGAGACTTAGAGTAATCTAGATCGATGTAAAAAGCTTGCATCGATGTAACTCTTTACGACGAACTCTTTTATCACCTCCATAACCGAGAAATATTTCCTTAGTCCTCTAAGGATAATTTTGACCAATGTCCAGTGATCTACTCCTAGATCACTATTGTACTCCCTTGCCAGAATCATGCTAAGGTATACAATAGGACTGGTAAACAGCATAACATACTTTATAGAACCTATGACTGAGGCATAGGGAATGACTTTTCATTCTCTTTCTATTTTCTGTTGTGGTCGGGTTTTGAGTCTTTACTCAACTTCACACCTTGCAACACAGGCAAGAACTCCTTCTTTGACTGTTCCATTTTGAACTACTTCAAAATCTTTTCAAGGTATGTACTCATTGAAAAAACTTATCAAGCGTCTTGATCTATCTCTATAGATCTTGATGCTCAACGTGTAAGCAGCTTCATCGAGGTTTTCTTTGAAAAACTCTTTTCAAACACTCCTTTATGCTTTCCAGAAAATTCTACATTATTTCCGATCAACAATATGTCATTAACATATACTTATCAGAAATGCTGTAGTGCTCCCACTCACTTTCTTGTAAATACATGCTTCACCGCAAGTATGTATAAAACCATATGCTTTGATCACTTTATCAAAGCATATATTCCAACTCCAAGATGCTTGCACCAGTCCATAGATGGATCGCTGGAGCTTGCTCACTTTGTTAGCACCTTTAGGATCGATAAAACCTTCTGGTTGCATCATATACAACTCTTCTTCAAGAAAACCATTAAGGAATATAGTTTTGACATCCATTTGCTAGATTTCATAAAATGTGGCAATGACTAACATGATTCGGACAGACTTAAGCATCGCTACGAGTGAGAAAATCTCATCGTAGTCAACACCTTGAACTTGTCGAAAACCCTTTTGCGACAATTCAAGCTTTGTAGATAGTAACACTACTATCAGAGTCCGTCTTCCTCTTGAAAATCTATTTATTCTTAATGGCTTGCCGATCAACGGGCAAGTCAACCAAAGTCTACACTTTGTTCTCATACATGGATCCTATCTCAGATTTCATGGCCTCAAGCCATTCCGCGGAATCTGGGCTCATCATCACTTCCTCATAGTTCGTAGGTTCGTCATGGTCAAGTAACATGACCGCCAGAATAGGATTAATGTACCACTCTGGTGCGGATCTCACTCTGGTTGAACTACGAGGTTCGGTAGTAACTTGATCACATGATCATCATCATTATCTTCCTCACTAATTGGTGTAGGAGTCACAGGAACATATTTCTATGATGAACTACTTTCCAATAAGGGAGCAGGTATAGTTATCTCATCAAGTACTACTTTCCTCCCACTCACTTCTTTCGAGAGAAACTCCTTCTCTAGAAAGGATCCATTCTTAGCAACAAAGATCTTGCCTTCAGATCTGTGATAGAAGGTGTACCCAACATTTTCTTTTGGGTATCCTATGAAGACGCACTTCTCCGATTTGGGTTCGTGCTTATCAGGTTGAAACTTTTTCACATAAGCATTGCAACCCTAAACTTTAAGAAACGACAGCTTAGGTTTCTTGCCAAACCATAGTTCATACGGTGTCATCTCAACAGATTTAGATGGTGCCCTATTTAACGTGAATGCAGCTGTCTCTAATGCATAACCCCAAAACGATAGCGGTAAATCAGTAAGAGACATCATAGATCGCAACATATCTAGTAAAGTGTGATTACGACGTTCGGACACACCATTATGCTGTGGTGTTCCAGGTTGCATGAGTTTGTGAAACTATTCCACATTGTTTTAATTGAAGACCAAACTCGTAACTCAAATATTCGTATCAGCAATCAGATCATAGAAACTTTATTTTCTTGTTACGATGATTTTCCACTTCACTATGAAATTCTTTGAACTTTTCAAATGCTTCAGACTTATGTTTCATTAAGTAGATATACCCATATATGCTCAAATCATCTGTGAAGATCAAAAAATAACGATACCCGCCGCGAGCCTCAACACTCATCGGATTGCATACATCAGTATGTATTATTTCCAATAAGTCAGTTGCTTGCTCCATTGTTCTAGAGAACGGAGTTTTAGTCATCTTGCCCACGATACATGGTTCGCAAGCATCAAATGATTCATAATCAAGTGATTCAAAAAGCCCATAAGTATGGAGTTTCTTCATGTGCCTTACACCAATATGACCTAAACGGCAGTGCCACAAATAAGTTGTACTATCATTACTAACTTTGCATCTTTTGGCTTCAATATTATGAATATGTGTATCACTACAATCGAGATTCAATAAACCATTCATATTGGGTGTATGACCATAGAAGGTTTTATTCATGTAAATAGAACAACAATTATTCTTTGATTTAAATGAGTAACCATATTGCAATAAACATGATCTAATCATATTCATGCTCAACGCAAACACCAAATAACATTTATTTTAGGTTCAACACTAATCACGAAGGTAAAGAGAGTGTGCGATGGTGATCTTATCAACCTTGGAATCACTTCCAACACACATCATCACATCACCCCTAACTAGTCTCTGTTTATTATGCAACTCATGTTTCGAGTTACTACTCTTAGCAACTGAACCAGTATCAAATACCGAGGGATTGCTATAAACACTAGTAAAGTACACATCAATAACATGTATATCAAATATACTTTTGTTCACTTTGTCATCCTTCTTATCCGCCAAGTATCTAGGGCAGTTCCACTTCCAATGACCATTTCCTTTGTAGTAGAAGCACTCAGTTCCAGTCTTGGGTCTAGCTTTGGGCTTCTTCACGGGAGTGACAACTTGCTTGTCATTCTTATTGAAGTTCCCTTTCTATCCCTTTGCCCTTTTCTTGAAACTAGTGGTCTTGTCAACCATCAACACTTGATGCTCTTTCTTGATTTCTACCTTCGCCGATTTCAGCATTGTGAAGAGCTCGGGAATTACTTTCGTCGTCCCTTGCATATTATAGTTCATCACGAAGTTCTAGTAACTTGCTGATAGTTACTAGAGAACTTTGTGAATTACTATCTTATCTGGAAGATTAACTCTCACTTGATTCAAGCAATTGTAGTACCCAGACAATCTGAGCACATGCTCATTGGTTGAGCTATTCTCCTCCATCTTGTAGGCAAAGTATTGTCAGAGGTCTCATACCTCTTGACACGGGCATGAGTCTGAAATACTAGTTTCAACTCTTGGAACATCTTATATGTTCTATGGTGTTCAAAACGTTTTTGAAGTCCCGGTTCTAAGCCCTGAAGCATGGTGCACTACACTATCAAGTAGTCATCATATCGAGCTTTGCCAAACGTTCATAACGTCTGCATCTGCTCCTGCAATAGGTCCATCACCTAGCGGTGCATCAAGGACATAATTCTTCTGTGCAGCAACGAGGATAATTCTCAGACACGAATCCAATCCGCATCATTGCTACTATCATCTTTCAATATAGTTTTCTCTAGGAACATATCATAAATAAAACGAGGAAGCTATACGCGAGCAATTGATCTACAACATAGATATGCAAATACTATCACGACTAAGTTCATGATAAATTAAAGTTCAATTAATCATATTACTTAAGAACTCCCACTTAGATAGACATCCCTCTAGTCATCTAAGTGATCACGTGATCCATATCAACTAAACCATGTCCGGTCATCACGTGAGATGGAGTAGTTTTAAATGGTGAACATCACTATGTTGATCATATCTACTATATGATTCACGCTTGACCTTTCGGTCTCCAGTGTTCCGAGGCCATATCTGCATATGCTAGGCTCATCAAGTTTAACCCGAGTATTCCGCGTGTGTAAAACTGGCTTGCACCCGTTGTATATGAACGTAGAGCTTATCACACCCGATCATCACGTGGTGTCTCAGCACGACGAACTGTCGCAATGGTGCATACTCAGGGAGAACACTTATACCTTGAAATTTAGTGAGAGATCATCTTATAATGCTACCATCATACTGAAGCAAAATAAGAAGCATAAAAGATAAACATCACATGTAATCAAAATATGTGACATGATATGACCATCATCATCTTGTGCCTTTGATCTCCATCTCCAAAGTACCATCATGATCTCCATCGTCACCGGCATGACACCATGATCTCCATCATCTTGATCTCTATCAACATGTCGTCACATGGTCGTCTCGCCAACTATTGCTTTTGCAACTATTGCTATCGCATAGCGATAAAGTAAAGCAATTGTATGGTGCTTGCATCTTATGCAATAAAGAGACAACCATAAGGCTTCTGACAGTTGCCGGTAACTTCGTTACAAAACATGATCATCTCATACAATAAAATTTAGCATCATGTCTTGACCATATCACATCACAACATGCCCTGCAAAAACAAGTTAGACGCCCTCTACTTTGTTGTTGCAAGTTTTACGTGGCTGCTACGGGCTGAGCAAGAACCGTTCTTACCTACGCATCAAAAACCACAACGCGGTATAGTGATTGCTTTTTGATCTTTAGAAAGAACCTTGTTCATTGAATCCGATTCAACTAAAGCTGGAGAAATAGACACCCACTAGCCACCTATGTTCGAAGCACGTCGGTAGAACCAGTCTTGCGTAAGCGTACGCATAATGTCGGTCTGGGCCACTTCATCCAACAATGCCGCTGAATCAAGAATCAACTAGTGACGACAAGCAATATGTATATACCCACACCCACAACTCCTTTGTGTTCTACTTGTGCATATAACATCTACGCATAAACTTGGCTTGGATGCCACTGTTGGGGAACGCAATAATTTCAAAAAAAAATCCTACGCACACGCAAGATCATGGTGATTCATAGCAATGGGAGGGGAGAGTATCGTCTATGTACCCTCGTAGACCGTAAGCGGAAGCGTTATGACAACACGGTCGATGTAGTCATACGTATTCACGATTGACCGATCTAGCACCGAAGGTACGACACCTCCGTGATCTGCACACGTTCAGCTCGGTGACGTCCCGCGAACTCACGATCCAGTAGAGCTTCGAGGGAGAGTTTTGTCAGCACGAGGGCGTGATGACGGTGATAATGATGCTACCAGAACAGGGCTTCGCCTAAGCACCGCTACGATATGACCAAGGTGGATTATGGTGGAGGGGGGCACCGCACACGGCTAAGAAATCAATGATCAACTTATGTGTCCATGGGGTGCCCCCTTCCCCCGTATATAAAGGAGTGGAGGAGGGGGAGGGCCGGGCCTCTACTATGGCGCGCCCTGGGGAGTCCTACTCCCACCGGGAGTAGGATTCCCCCCTTCCAAGTAGTAGGAGTAGGAGAGAAGGAAGGGGAAGAGAGAAGAGAAGGAAGGAGGGGGCGCCGCCCCTCCCCATAGTCCAATTTGGACTAGGCCTTGGGGGGGGGGCTGCCCTAGGCAGCCCCTCTCTCTCCCCTAAAGTCCAATAAGGCCCATATACTCCCCGGCGAATTCCCGTAACTCTCCGGTACTCCGATAAATACCCGAACCACTCAGAACCTTTCCGATGTCGGAATATAGCCTTCCAATATATCGATCTTTACGTCTCGAACATTTCGAGACTCCTCGTCATGTCCCTGATCTCATCTGAGACTCCGAACAACCTTCGGTACATTAAAACACATAAACTCATAATACTGATCGTCACCGATCGTTGAGCGTGCGGACCCTACGGGTTCGAGAACTATGTAGACATGACCGAGACATGTCTCTGGTCAATAACCAATAGCAGAACCTGGATGCTCATATTGGCTCCTACATATTCTACGAAGATCTTTATCGGTCAAACCTCATAAACGGTATACGTTGTTCCCTTTGTCATCGGTATGTTACTTGCCTGAGATTCGATCATCGGTATCTCAATACCTAGTTCAATCTCGTTACCGGCAAGTCTCTTTACTCATTCCATAATACATCATCCCGCAACTAACTCATTAGTCACATTGCTTGCAAGGCTTATAGAGATGTGCATTACCGAGAGGGCCTAGAGATACCTCTCCGACAATCGGAGTGACAAATCCTAATCTCGATCTATGCCAACTCAACAAGTACCATCGAAGACATCTGTAGAGCACCTTTATAATCACCCAGTTATGTTGTGACGTTTGGTAGCACACAAAGTGTTCGAGGAACATGTATAAGTCATGAAGAAACACTAGAAAAAAAGACACATCTGTGACATTTTGGGCCGAACGAATTTTTTTCCTGTCATACTTATGATACTTCTATGACGATAATTGTGACAAAACCCGGTATCATCATAGATGTGGTGGGCTCCTACTTCTATGACAAAAAAATCATGACAGAAAATGGGCTTTTCGTCCTGGGTGGGCTAGAGAGGCAGCTGCATGACATTCTTTGGGCCGTCCATGACGGAAAAAACATGGTAGAAGCGAGGGCGAGGAAAATATCGGGGTGCTCCCGGTTACGGTGGGTGGTCGGGGCCGAGCGATGCACGGAGGTTTGCGTGTTTCTCTCGTACACACACGCGCGTGGGTGCGAGGCGTTGGGCTCTAACTGAACCCGAGTGAGTCGTTCACCTACTGAACCCGAGCGATTGCACTGCAGGCTACGCGTTATTGAACCCGAGCGATCGATCAATGGTTGTTAACTGAACCCGATCGAGCGATTCCTTCGCTACTGCCACTAACTGAAGCCGATCAATGCTGCCTCTGGATGAACGGTGAGCGTTGCTGGGGGGTTTGGATGAACAATTCCCGGTGGGGGTGGATGAACAAGACCCAGTAGTGTTGCCTCTGGATGAACAGGACCCCGATCAATCGAGCCGGTTGGGGCTGGATGAACAGGACCCCGTGGAGGGCTGGATGAACAGGACCACCCTGTGGAGGGCTGGATGAACAGTACATGGTGGAGGGTTGGATGAACAGTAGCCCGTGGAGGGGTGGTTGAACAGGAGCCTGTGGAGAGGGGTGGTTGAACAGTAGCCGGTGGAGTAGCGCGCGGTGGAGGCTGGATGAACAGGAGCCCGTGGATGAACAGTCATAGGTGGAGGCCGGAGGAGGTCGACGGTGGATGAACAGTAGCCCGTGGAGGCTGGAGGGGGGTCGACGGTGGAGATGAACAGTATCCCGTGGAGTCTCGTTTTGCGGTACGCCACACCCCTCCTGATGAACAGGACCCCCGTTTCGACCGCAGCGCTCCAACACAAGTCTGTTTCCTCCGTTTTGCGGTATGCCACACCCCTCCCGATCAACAGGACCTTGTTTCGGCCGTAGGAGGTCCGTTTCCTCCATTTTGCGGTACGCCAGACCCCTCCCGATGAACAGGATCCTGTTTCAAACGTGGCCGGTCGAACACAAGACCATTTTCTCCATTCTGCGATACGCCAGGCCTCGTTTCTATCGGCTGTTCCATCCAAGCCCTCCCGATGAACACAACGACGCATTCTGTTCCGACCCAGCCGGTTGGCTCCCCATGAACATGACGACGACACAGTTTCTCCGTTCTGACCCAGCCATGTACACGAGCCTTGGCCGTATGTACGTATGTGGCTATATTTTCTTTCTTGCACACTGGCCGTTGTATGTACTTGTACATGCTATGTGCGCACCTCTATATCGACCAGTATGTACGTACACGTTCGCGACCAGAATGACAACACTACGTACGCTTCGACCAGGTGGGTCCTGACTGTCAGGCACTTCCTTGCGTGCGAAGATGTAGCTGGTGGGTCCCAACAGTCAAGGGGGCGAATCATTTTTTTTTGCCCGGACGCACTTCCTTGCGTGCGAAGATGTAGGTGGTGGGTCCCAGCAGTCAGGGGGGACGTTTTTTTGCGAAATACGGTGGCCCGTCCGGTGGGTACCCGTTGTGAGGTGGAGGAATAATTATTTTGCGCGTAATAAGGAGGTACTTCCTTGCTGCGGCCGTGGACCCAGCTGTCAGCCTCTCCATGTACATTCCACGTCTGATGGAAGCCGTTCCTTGACCACATTGACCACGCCGCGCCGAGAGCACCAAGGCGGTGGACGACGACAAGGCCTAGGAAGGGGACGATGTGGAGCCGGGGAAGACGCGGCAGTGGATGCCCACGCGTAGAGGAGTATGAGGGTTCACTGGTTCGCTACGGTGTGAGGCTGCCGTCGCCGCAGAATAACAAGGGGTGTGGGTGAGTAGAGGGATGGCCTGGCCAGCGGTGGGAGTAGTAGGGGCGGTGAGGCCTCCGCCGCATCGCAGCCGGCCACGAGAGGCAGGAGCACGAGGCACGACCGACGCTGGTTTGGGCGGCTGGAGCAAGAAGACCAGAGGTTGAAGAAGCACTACGACTGTTGGATGGACATCGTATGGTCACTGGAGCTAGAATTGTGCGTATTGACTAAGTTGACAAAGCCCTCCGTCCTTGTCAACTTAGTAGGCCCACAAGTCAGCCTGCCACTATACTGGGTCCCAGCTAGCAGGGGGAGTATTCATTTTTTTGTGCGTAATAAGGAGGCACTTCCTTGCGTGCGAAGATATAGCTGGTGGGTCTGAGTTGTCAGCGGCGGTAACGTTTTTTTGCGAAATACGGAGGCCCTTTCGTTGGGTCCCAGATGTCAGGTGGAGGAATCATTATTTTGCGTGTAATAAGGAGGCATTTCCTTGCGTGCGGCCGTGGACCTAGCTGTCAGCCTTTGCACGTACAGTCCACTTTAGATGCATGTCGGTCCTTGACCACGTTAACCAGGCCGCGCCGAGAGCACCAGGGCGGTGGACAACGGGAGGTATAGGAAGGGAACGACACGGAGCCAGGGAAGACTTGGCAGTTGTTTCCCACGCGGAGGGGAGTGTGACTGTATGAGGGTTTACTGGTTCGTCTACCGTCGCCGGAGAATAACAACAGGTGTGGGTGAGTAGAGGGATGGCTAGGCCAGCGATGAGAGTACGGTGGGGTGGTGAGGCCTGTGCGACAGCATAGCCGGCCGCGGGGAGGAGGGAGCAGGCAGTCCTGCCGGCGCTTGTTTGAGCGGCTGGAGCAGGAAGAGCAGAGACTGAAGAAGCACGGCGGTCGTTGGATGGACATCCAACAGTTAGTGCTTGTGCGTCAACCTTTTTCTAGGAAAGCCTCAAATCTGTGGAAAACAGCATACAACCCATCTGCCATTATTTCTAATAATTTACAACCCATTTGCTAATTCTTAAGGTTTTTTTGGAGCCCATATTCTTTTTGTTAGCATTACAACCCATATTGTGGTCACGGTTAAAAAATTATACGAAATTTTGCATATTTCAGTGCGGTCAGAACTGTTTTTAATCCCGAAATTTCAAGTCACATTCAAATTGATTTTAAAAATAAATGTATATCAATATAAAATCCAACAAATTGTCCACGCATAAAAATCAATGCAATTTAAAATCTCAAAATGAAAAAAGAAATTTGAAACCAATTGCCGTTTTGATGTGTTTTAAAAATGTACAACCCATTTCTCATTACTGATAGGCCATTTTCTCGGCCAGCCGAATGAAGCTCTCCTCGTCTTGAAATATTTGCATCCCAACAGGCCTGACAAAGCGACTTACTTGGTAAATCACAAAAAACTGGCTGTGGCCGTGGACCCAGCTGTGGCCGTGGACCCAGCTGTTAGCCTCTCCATGTACAGTACTCTTCCGATGGGAGTCGGTCATTGACCACATTGACCATGCCGCGCCGAGAGCACCAAGGCGGTGGACGACGACGAGGCCTAGGAAGGGGAAGACGCGAAGCCGGGGAAGACGCGACAGTGGATGCCCACGCGGAGAGGAGTATGAGGGTTCACTGGTTTGGCTGCGGTGTGAGGCTGCTGTCGCCGTAGAATAACAGGGGGTATGGGTGAGTGGAGGGATGGTCTGGCCAGCGGTGGGAGTAGTATGGGGGCGGTGAGGCCTCCACGGCAGCACAACCGGCCACGGGAGGCAGGAGCAGGCGGCACGTCCGACGCTGCTTTGGGCGGCTGGAGCAACAAGACCAGAGGTTGAAGAAGCACTATGGCCGTTGGATGGACACCGTACGATCATTGGAGCTAGAATTGTTCATATTGACTAAGTTGACAAAGCCCTCTGTCCCCGTCAACTTAGTAGGCCCACAAGTCAGCCACCCACTATGGTGGGTCCCAGCTAGCAGGGGGTATTCATTTTTTTGTGCGTAATAAGGAGGCACTTCCTTGCGTGTGAAGATATAGCTAGTGGGTCCGACCTGTCAGCGGGGGGAACATTTTTTTTCATGAAATACAGAAGCCCTTCCCATGGGTCCTAGCTGTCAGGTGGAGGAATCATTATTTTGCACGTAATAAGGAGGCATTTCCTTGCGTGCGGCCATGGACCCAGCTGTCAGCCTCTCCACGTACAGTCCACTTCCGATGGATGTCGTTCATTGACCACGTTGACCAGGCCGCGCCCAGAGCACCAGGGCGGTGGACGACGGCGAGGCCTAGGAAGGGAACGACATGGAGCCAGGGAAGACTCGGCGGTTGTTTCCCATGCGGAGGAGTACGAGGGTTTACTGGTTCGTCTGCCATCCCTGGAGAATAACAACAGGTGTGGGTGAGTAGAGGGATTGCTAGGCCAGCGATGAGAGTACGATGGAGCGGCGAGGCCTGCACAGCAGCATAGCCGGCCACAGGAGGAGGGAGCAGGCAGTACCGCCGACGCTTGTTTGAGCGGCTGGAGCAGGAAGAGCGGAGATTGAAGAAGCACGACAGCCGTTGGGTGGTCATCCAACAGTCACTACTCTCGTGTGCATTATTTCTAATAATGCACAACCCATTTGCTAATTCTTAAGATTTTTTTTGAAGCCCATCTTCTTTTTGTTAGCATTACACCCCATATTGTGGCCATGGTTAAAAAGTATACGAAATTTTGCATATTTCAGTGCGGTCAACTGTTTTTAATCCCAAAATATCGATTCACATTCAAACTATTTTGAAAAATAATTTATATAAATATAAAATCCAAATAATTGTCCATGCATAAAAATCAATGGAATTTAAAATCTTGTAATGAAAAAAAATTGAAACTAATTCCCGGTTTGATGTGTTTTAAAAATGTATAGCCCATTTATGGGCAAACCGAATGAAACTCTCCTCGTCTTGAAAGATTTGCAGCCCAGCAGGGCTAATAAAGCAAGTAGGCCTCGTTTGGGTATTTCTTAAAAAAATAGAATTGGGCTAGCCATTTTCAGCAAGAAAAAACACAACTGGGCTCATGATGTGGTAAACATAAATAAAACCCTGGCTAGACGGGCCACAGCCTCGCACAGCCCCGTTGTTACCCTGATTCGTCGCTAAAACTAGTATAAATAACAGCTGCTTGTTCCTAAAAAAATTGCGCGACCTGTTGGGTCCCTGGTGTTAGCCGCTCGTAGTGTAATTCTCTCGTTTATTGACTATGTTCACAATGGCGTGAGCCCCAGATGTCCAACCATTAGGAGGAACCATATTTTTGGGCTTGTAATATAGAGGCACTTGCTTGCGTACTGCCATGAAGCTGGTGGGTCCCTACTGTCATCCTCTCCACGTACAATCATCTCCTTGTTCCTATCGGTTGTTGACGATGTTGACAACGCAAGAGGGCTGCGCAAGGCGCACGGCGAGCGAACCAAGGCCGCAAGGCAGAGGACGACGACGAGGCCTTGGATGGAACGAACAGGAGCCGTGGAAGATGTGCCGGTCCAGTCACAGGCAGAGGGGAGTACGAGGGTTGACTGGTTCGGGTGCGGGTGCGTGTTGGGGCTGACATCGCCGGAGAATAACATGACGTGTGGGGGAATAGAGGGAGGGACTAGCCAACGTTGGAGGGCACGCACGGTAGGGCGGCGGAGGCGCAGCCAGCCATGGGAGGCGGGAGCAGGTGGAGCCGATGGGATGGTTTGGTTTGGCTGGCCGAAGGAAGAAGAAGACAAGAGACAGAAGATACACGACATATGTTGGATGTCAATCCAACGGCTGGTAGGCAGAATCATTTGTTGACTGGCTAGTAAGTCGACACCACCTTGGATAGGCTATTTCCTCGCAGGTCCCAAATGTCAGAATCCAAATCTGTCACGGTCATGCAGCCTTTCCTATGAAAATTTACAGCCCATTTGATGTTCTAGTTCGAAATAAGTTTGTGGGTGCTAGTGGGGGCTAATCACTTGGCTTCTGTAATACACAGTGAGCTCAAGCAGCCTGCGAGAGTGATGTTATTTCCCTTGGTTGGGATTTGTTAATTGTTACAATATTTCACTCTAAATTAAACGACTGGCAAGCCATTTGCCTTGCTTCAAAGAAAATATGACAATCACAGCCAAGTTGAAAAGGGCAAGAACATCTAACTTCAGCTTACAAACTGTACAAAAGCACGAGGGTTAATTGTTCATCAGTTTACAAAAAAAAACCCAGGTTGAAAAGGGCAACAACATCTAACTCCAACACTGTTTTCGGCAGTCACAGTCAAATGGATCGGTCAGGTCCATAGAATGAACATCCTGGGTCATAAAATTTACTGGATTATGACCACAATATGTTGTAAATAGAAGCCCGTCACGTTCAGAAGCTCTTTTGCCCACCTGAAACTCCTTTTTTTGCTCTTCCACATACCCATCCGTCAAAACCATGTTGCTGATAAACTTAAGCCTGATGGACAATAGTAACCTCGCATTCGAGAACTATGCGCCGACGTATACATAAGTACTTGTAAACACTGTTGGTGCTACCCCACTTGTAAGCAGTTGTGCAAAACACAGCACATTGGCTCAGCTCGCTTCAACACTAGGCTATCGACCAGCTAATAATCAACAATCTGTTGTTTGACATATAAGCAACTATGTATCTTGTTATAGTGGTTCATGCAGTTAACTGAGGCCACAATGTAAATTCCAAACATTCACATGCTAGTCCAGCGTTCATGTGGAACACTCACATTAAACTCAGCTTCATAAAAAACTTAAAAAGCATAAGTGAAGCAATTCTATACATCTCAATGATTCATAGAACATAACAAACATATACTAGTTCATACCAAAAGACAAAGTTGTGAGAAGGTTTACAAATCGGGAAAAAACAAGCAAGGCTTCTCTGAGCAAAGGGCCTCCCGACAGGCTTAAATTTCCTGGAGTTCACTCTAGTTTTTTCTTATTTCCACCATCCAAGGTTAGGTTCTCTCATTCTAGAATAACCAATTATAATTGTGTTCTCATCTGGAATGCTGAACTGAACCATGTAGTGTACTGACCAGCTAAAAGTCTTGTGCATCCCACTAAATTTAAGCACCGCTATTTGCGGTAATAAGCAGACCACAATGCCTCTTGTCCGTGCACCTGTCCAAAAAACCGCCGTGTAGCCGTGCCAGCTAGTCCTCGGTCCATGGATGAACTGGTAGAAAGTGCATTCCGGACTAGGATGCAGTTGTTTTCGCTCGTCCCTACACTGCAATCAGGAAGTAAAACGTACGAATCAACTTCTTTTATATTGCGTTGGTCATTCTACCTAGTAACTACCAATGTAGGAATACCTGGAAGACGGGTGGTTAGACGACGACAACGAGGGATAGCCATCTCATTTTGCGCAGTTCTACTAAAACTGAGGTGTGTGCTTTTGATTGCGCGGATAGAAATGGTACGGAGACAGACATCCCGAAACGATATGGGGACAGACATCCCTGTTTGCACAAATATGAAATACGGTTATTTAAGCAGTGACAGATATTTGCAGTGGCGTATGATTAACATCAACATCTATTGTGTTATAATTGGCACTAGATTGACAGTATGAAAGTGTCCTTAAGTAAGTAGCATCACATCACATCAACACTGCCACTAAATTAACATGCAGAACAATAGCATTAGTATTACTGTCATGAGAGTAGCACATGGTCAGTAAATGTGCAATCAAATTTGTGCAGTTCCACTGGGATGAAGCAATGTTAGCGGTGTGAGATTTAAGTGCAACTGCAAAAACACAATTCATGGGAAATAAAGCAAGACGGAAGCACTTCATAAAATGGTGGTGGCATTGCTTCAATTTATCAACGACACTAGACCATTACTTATAGTGACATTAGGTGGCATTGCTTAATGCTTCATGTGATTTTACATTAACGGTAGCGATATGGGCGTAGGGACAATAGGGGCATAAAGTGGTGAGGCAGATGTGGTTGCCGAGAGCGGCAAACACTCAGGCAACATGTCTGCATGTGTCCCATTTTTTATCTCCTCGGCGAAATTTTCCTATGTGAGCACATGAAATCTAGACTTGCTCATTCTCATTTGCGTTGTCCCCCAACACCCATCACTTTCTTTCCTTTTTCAACCAAGATATAGCTCCACTTCCCCCCACCCACCGCCATCCACCATGCTTTCTTCGTCTTTTCAACCAAGAGACCGGTTGGGTAGCCAGTATCTACTACTTTCCCCCGTTTCCTCTTAGAACCAAGTCCTAGATTCATGCTACAACTTTACCACTTTCTTCCCTGTTTGAACCAACTCTTAGAGTCAACTGTATGAACTAGATTTACCTCTAATAATAGTAAAAGTCTAGGTGGCTTTGGAATAGCGGACGGAAGTAGAAAAAGATCCACACGGAGCCATGTGGGGAGCTGGGGCAGTAGAGCAAGGCAGGTTTCGAAGGAATATATACCTAAGGGTCGTCGGCATGTGGCAAAGACGGGTCGGGAGGCCGCATCTTGGCCACAATACCGCAGGGAGGAAGAAGGGGTAGGAGGCCCTCATGAGTCGGCGCTCTCTCGGAGAGAACGACACGACTGCCGATTGGGATGCGCGGGCAGCCGTTGGTCTCCTCCCTCACCGTCGACGATAGTGTGAACGATGCACCTACATCCCTGCCCCGGTCGAGGTTGTCCGGCCGGATTTGTGACCAGTCGTGAGCTGAGAGAGGGTGTGGCCACCTATGTATTGCTTAGATCTGGAGAGCATGAGAGAGAGAACGAGAGGAACCCTAGTAAAGCAAGCGCTAAGGATCCTTCTTATATATATAGTGGAGTGATTTTGTTGTACCAGCTTCAAAAAATGCGCTCCTACGTGTACCCGCGAGTGGGTGTGAGAGAACTAGTGCGTGCGTGCACCGCCTCTCTTCGCGAGAGTACAATATACTATGCCCAAAGAACGTTTGCCACAAGAGTAATAGTATAAGTGTGTGACGTGTGAGCTAAAATAAAATGTGTGCGACGTCTTTTGTTTTTTTAGAAGCTCTAAGGGTAGGGTGTGAAGAGCACATATGTGTGTGACGTCTACCTGCAGATAGACGGTGGGTGCGAGAGGACTCGAGAGAGTCATAACTCGTGAGGGGTGCGTGTGCGTGAGAGAGAGGGGGCACGTATCAATGCAATGCATGTGTCTGTAAATCATTATCGACAAACGTTCACCACAAGCCTTTTCTTGACGAACGCCGTAAGATCCGTTAGATCGGCATCCGACAGTGTCAGTTTTGCCATGTCATTTAACAGAACAGCCACTCCTCCTACACACAAATCTTCCACGTGAGTTTTAGCAACTGTCGTATGCTCCCTCTGTTCCAAAATGCAGTGCATTTAGCTTTATTGAAAATTCAAACCTCACAAACTTTTACTGAGTTTTCGTGTACCAAATTGCACATGTACAATACCCTGTATATATCATTTCATTCATCTTCGAGAGGTAACTATAAAGATGGGGGAGGAGTCTACAAAGAAAGACCATCGTATCACCTGCAACAATTTCAACCATCCTTTGGTGTGGAGGAATATCATAGGAACTCTATATGATATGATTTTTATAGGATTTTTTCCTTTAGAGCCAATTGGTTCATAGGAATAGATTCATATACTCCACATTTCAAAGGAAGTAAACATGATACCATTTCTATAGCTTTAGAGCCACTTGGTCCATATGAATGGATTCCTATACTCCCATAATTTCAAAGGAAAATAAACATTAGCGTATATTCAATAGAAAAGTTCCTATGATATGAACCAAATTACATCTCTTTTCTAATCCCTCCTCATAGGAATTGAGATACATTTTATCTCTAGATTCAATAGAAAAGTTCCTATGATGTGAACGAAATGACATCTCTTTTCCAATCCCTACTCATAGGAATTGAGATACTCCATGCCATCTCTTTCCCTACAACTTCCATGTATACATCTTCTATTCCTAAATAGCTAGTACAACCCACTAGTAGTTTTTTTCCAAGACATGCAACTACGGCACAAGAACTATATAGTGTGTGAATAACTTTGAAAGATGGTCGCTGGATGAAGCTAATCCGACAGTGAAGAGATGGCAAATCCAAGCACTACTGGCCGTTGGATATCATCAACATTCCACCAGATCTGCCACATGTACAATTTAGAAGACTCCATGGTTGAACTTAAGCATAATGCACAAACCTCAAAACACAAGCACTTCTCCTTTGTTCTAGAATCTTTCGTATCATGATTGAATTTTTTTCTAAATGAATTGCCATTATTTGTTTTTACTTTATTCTTTACAATGCACAACCCCATGAATCTTAACATTTTTATAAAACTAATTGATTTTGAATGAGATGAACTATAAGAACTAAACGAACATCTACATCATGCATATATGACTCAAAGCTTTACATGCTATAGTGTGTATTTATTCATAATTTGGTTTCGAAATCTCATGCGTTCAATGCATGTGTACCTTACTAGTTTTGAGTAGAGTAGCAAATTTCACGCGGCCCCGGGTATATCAAAATGCAGGGCCCATGCATCATTGCCTTTCGGTCGAACCTACATCCACAATTTTTTGTACGTACTATATCTCCACTGGTCCCCGAACCCAAAATGCTGCCTCGTTCCCCTAAAACCAAGCGGCCCACACATATTTAAGGCATCGACTCGAACTCAATCCCTCTCCCGTTCACTACGATGTGGCCCCGCACACCGTAGTAGTACTCCTACAAACCCTACCGCCACACGCATCATCGGTTTTCTTCAAGAGGACGAGGGAGAAGCCGATTTGTAGTGGAGGCGCTTTCAAAAAAATGATCTGTAGTGGAGACCCCTACCCTAGGGTGCCCTAGGTAGCTGCCGCACGCATAATTGATTTTCTCTTTTCTTTATGCTCTTGCGCTCTAGAGTGAAATGATGGTTGCTTCGTCCGTCCAGCTTAATGCGGGAAAGGTGGGGCTTTGTGATTTGACCCCTCATCGCTCATTTTCTACTACTGCGGCGCTACAACCGGGGTGCCTCCTATTCCAACCACTGCTCTGAACTGTAATTTGGTGCATCGCACATGGAACAAGACGGTGGATGAGCCACATGTCAGCCAAAGGGGTCATGTTAAGTGTGTCGCCATTTTGTGTGCGGACTGACCCTGCTTGAGTTGCTATGCCAACACGACAGGTGCATCCTACCACTTGGTTTTTCTCCTTCGTGAATCCTGACTATATTGATCTAAAAAGATACGTAATGAACTACCCTCTCCGTCTCGTTTTTTAGGCATCTCGGTTTATAGGGCATGCACATAGTTCTAGGTCATCCATTTGACTAACTAAATATGAGTTACTATGTCACAAAAAGTATATCATTGGATTATTAAGCGGATGTAGTTTCTAAACATACATTGTTCATCACATATATAGCTAGTTAAATTCTCAACCTAGAACAACGTGCATGCCATGTAAACCGACACAGAGGAAGTATAGTAGTAAAAATGAGGTGATTTTACCGAGCGATCAGCGGGGGAGCATGGCCTGTCATGCGGTCCCACGTGTCATGATGTACCAAGGCGATGGACATGTCCCTCTTGAGGCAGAAGCAATACTACGTGGTTTGAGATGATGGTGAACCGAAGTGTGAAATAATGGTTGCTTCGTCCGTCTGGGAAGGTGCGACATTGTGATTTGATGTCTCATTGCTCATTACTACTACTACTGGGTGATACGACTGGGGTGTGTCCCCCTTGCTATTCTCCACTGTTATTTGGTGCTTGACACGTCGACCCGGTTTCTATATGTCCCACATGTCATCGACGGGAAGTACAAAATTCATGAAAGCGAGCATCGACGGAGGAGTACAAGACACGGCTTGGGTTTTTGCTGCTTCGCGTGATCCATCGATACAAACCCGTTAAAAAAAGGTGAGGGCGGGTCTTTTCCCGCGCGGCAGGCAGGGGAGTTTGGCATAGTATGTTCGAGGCAAGGAGGCAGGAAGGGAACAAGCAAATAAAGGTTGAGTGACTTAGTTTTGGGAAAATATGATTTTACGGAGTATGTAACCACTAGGGTTTATAGGGCTCATCTAAAAAACATTCGTTTTTCCGTTTTATAAGTCTCAATTCTACTGCTAGTAGTAGTACCACCACATGTTGGATTTCGAGGTGCGTTAGATCACCCGATGCAAGCAGTGTCAAGATAAAACTCACCAATGCATGTAGAAGTTCATGGAAATTTAGTGGTCATTCATGCATTCTTTCTAATTAATGCCTCGGTAAACATAACTTCTTGAGAAAAACGAGCGTACTAATTATTTCTGTAAACTAGGAGTACGAAATTAATTCGACCACTCACCATCTACCTTGGCTGGAGAGATTTTGAAATTGAGCCATAAACTGGAAAGGAGGGAGTAGTAACTTTTGTCTCGATTACTATTTGTGGCCTTGTATAGATGCAAAATGTATTTTTTTATAGTGGCCTTGTATAACTAAATGGAGGGAGTACTAAAGGACATATATATTCCAAACAATATGATAATCTCTCTAACCAAGGTAGTAGGGACGAGGAGTAAATGGAGGGAGTAGTAAAATTTTCTCCTCGTCCTGCGAGCCACCGCGCGCGTGGGCGAGGGAGCGGGCGTAAGGCGTACAGTACTACTACTAGTAGCAAGCTTCACCTCATCCTGCGAGCCACCGCGCCCATGGGCGGGGGAGACGATGTACTAAGCAAGCTTCTCCTCGTTCTGCGAGTTGACGGGACACATAAAAAGTACTCCAATGCCTCTAAGGTAGGCCCCACATGGTTTGCCTCTTTTTTAACATAACACGTCCAGTAACAATTTGTTTGTTCACCCGTGGTAGATGATCCCCCTCCACCAAGTGTACAACCAGTACACGGTCAAATTACCACGTGGGCTACCTTTTCATACAAAAATGAGCTCCACCGTGTACCCGCGCGGGTGTGGTTGGGAAAGAGACGGGAGTACCTGTGTCGTGCGTGCACCTCTTCTCTTCGTGCACGTCCCCCACCTACGTGGGTGTGTGTGAGAGATACAAATCTAGACAAATGGCTTGTGCGGAATAACTACTCTTCGTAAGCCATTGTAAGAGTGGACAAACTGGTGAAGGAGGAGATAGGGGAGCGGCGGAGTTGTGCGATTCTTGGCCGGCGTTTGGCCTCGTTTAAATAGGAGATTAAATAGACGATGGATGGGAGGACTCGGTCGGCGTTGCGTTTAATGCCGGCCTGGTCATGAATAGACGTGTGTCCAGAGTAGGTTTCTCGGCTTCCACACGGGCGGGTTTCATGGAGGCGTTTGACTGTGGCAAGGAGGCGTGTTCAGCCGGGCGTGCAACGAGTGGCGCCCTCGACTCTGACGTAGGACCGCGCCATTCTTCCACTGATGTGTGGGCTCTTTGGGTATATGGCCTGCATGTCAGTGACCCAGCGCAGGCAGCGCATAGCAGAGGAACCTTTGGTGGGCCAGAGCGGTCAGAAACGGGCATTTCATAAACCGATGATCGTTCATTGAGTGTGACATCATCCTTTTCATGTTGATAAGCCTACTATGTTGATAGCCCATTCGATACGTTGTGATTCATAAAGACCGCTGCAAACATCAATGTTTTTCTTATCTAGATAAGATTGATTAATACCCGTAACAATCCATGTCCTTAACAAAGGGTGCATGCACGTATAGGTTGAGCGTGTGTCTTGCGTCGTGTGTTGTGTGCATGCAGGCGTGTGAGTGTTGCGTGCGTGCAAGGGTACGTTTCAGTGTTGAATGCATGTGTGCGTACGTGTGTGTGTTTGTGAGTGCATGTGTACGTGTTAGTGTTGCACGCCTGCATGCGTGCGTGTGTTCGTTATGTGTACGTGTCAGTGTTGCACACCTGCATGCGTGCGTGTCTTGCGTGCGTGCATGTGTACGTGCGGGGTGAGGCTACACGTCAGTCGACTGAATTTTTCATCTCCGGTCATTAGATTTTCCAGCCGTTGGATACGAAATCAAGGGCCTATAGTTTATCATCAAACTCCACCCCCCTGAGCCGCCAGCCACCACCGACCGAACCGCCAGCCCCTGCCGCCCGCGGCCGGCCCGCGCCGCCACGCGCCCCGCCCGCCTCGAAACCACTCCCCACCGCCGGTCTGCCGCCGCACCGGCCATCCCTCTAGCCCCCCCGCACCAATCCTTTTCTCCGGCGATCCCCACCCCACCGCCCAATCAACGCGCCCCCACCGCCGGCGACTGCCAACCAAAGGTCTCACGACTTCAAGTACCCACCGACCACTAATTTATTACCATTTCTGTCCTTCATATAGGCGCTGACGGGTGGGCCCTATGGTAATGTGCGCTGCTGAATGTGGATCGTTTGACTGCTCAATTGATCGTGTCATCAACAAATTACGGAGCTGTATGGTGAGCCAGTGACTATATGATCACCCTAAAATGTATTTTATTAACACAATACAGACTCAAACTACCATTTATTTCTTTCATATACGGCCTGACAGGTGGGCCCCACGGTTACGCGCCCCGATGGTGCAACACTAGTTGCGCCACGTGGAACGTTTTACTAGTCAATTGATTGTGTCATCAACAAAATACGGAGTTGTATGGGTGAGCTAGTGACCATATAATCATGACATGTATTTTTTAACACGGTACAGATGCAAGGGCTCATATATACGCGCAAGCACTCACCGCTATAAGCGCACACACGCAGACGCTACCCCTATAAGCACCTTTGAGAGAGTGAGCCATCATACAATCTTGAGATTTTACAAAGTCACCATAGGTGCCTCATAGTCGAGTGGAACGTCTCCTCCCACTGAACGCACATCGTAGGAAAATACTAAAATTAACCCAGGATAAATGCGAGCACCGGGACTTTAACCTTGGTGGGCTCGAGAAACCACTGTACTCCTAACCATCCAACCACATGTTCGTTAGCACGACAAAATGTATGTGGTGACCGTGATGAGCTTATTCTGAAGTCCAGTGACCATATCATGCTTTCGCTTCAAATACAATGACCGTAAGTGTCGTCAACAAAATACGGAGCACGCATCAAATGCAAAGTCCGTTAGTGTCATCAAGAAAATACGGAGACGTATCATGAGCTAGATACCATATGATCACCACGAGAATGTATACGGTGACCGTAATGAGCATATTCTGAAGTCCGGTGACTGTATAGTGCTTTAGCTTGAAATACAATGACCGTCACGCATGAATGTGTCATGGGCATGCATACTTTTAGAGGGCCGAGAGATAGTTTGTGTGTGTATGTGAAAGTGGTGTAGAAAGAGGGGGTGTCCGCTGGAGACAAGGAGAGATATGTACTTCGTTTCTCTTTCCCGTGACTAATATTTTACGAGAATATATAAACATTCACAATGCAGAACAAATATTTTTGGATGCATCATGCAATTAACTTTCATGTATAACATTGTACTATTGTATATGCTTATTTTCTTAGTGGCCGATTGCGTGTGTGGTGTGGTGGGCACATCATTTCTAGTTGTGGTGGGTCAACATGAGAACTCATGGGTCGGTTCCATCCTGTGCCACATAGGTTGGACCGAGATGCGTTATATGAAGACCCATGTGGAGGACTCGGCGTACAACACGAAGCTAGCTACCAGAGTCGCGGAGGACTCTATCCCCACTGGTGATAAGCCGACTATATATGATTTGTAACCCTAGGCCCCCAGTATGTTATAGAAGCTAGGGGGCTAGTTCATCGATAGTATACACACACACAATGCCTGGTATTCATGTGTACTTTGTACACACCCCTATCACTAATATACAGTACCAGGAGTAGGCTTTTTCCTCAACTGCAAGGGTCCAAACTAGGGTAAAACTTTGCCTCGTATTACCATCCAGCCTAACAGTCAGGGATATCCTACCGAATGATATGATGGAATCATATCTGCCAACTACTAAGAGAGAGGTGTGTCTGGGGGGCAATGCGTGTGTGAGAGAGGCCTAAAGATAATCTGCGTGCGGGAGACACGTAGGCACATATATTTGTGTATAGAGGGCTGGTAGAGACCGTGCATGTGTATATATGCATGTGAGAGAAATAGTGTTTTCCAACTGAGATTAGTGAAAAGAGTGGTACATAGTAGTCAAAGAGAGAGAGAGAGAGAGAGATACAGAGAGAGCATGTGCATGAGACTCCCCGACACCCCAAGAGAGATTGTGAGCATGTGTGAAAGAGAAATGCCGATGCATATAAAGTGTGTGCACTTATGCGGTAGATAGAGAGATATATAGCGCGTTTGTGAGAACTGGCCGAGGCTAGTGCATCTACGTGTAAAAGGCGGTTCTACGCATTAAATTAAAACATAAATGGCATTATTATTTTTGGATGAGATCATGAATTTTGCAAATTGCGTATGGACGAAAATCGGTCTATCAGACACCCATACTCTATTGAATTCTAGCATGTGCATGTGTTTATTTCATATTACCGATCCATAGAGTGAGAGTGGTTTGAAATACATGCAATGGATGCTTTTGCAATTCATATATAAACATTAATTAGTACACTCCATGTTGTTAGTGTGAAGCACTTTATACATTTGTCACTTGCATGGATACATTCCAAATTGCTAGCTACGAAATAGAATACATGTCGAATTCAACATAAAGGGGGTTTCGAATATTCGAATTCATAGGAAGTGCATTCATCTATTTGAACCTGAGATAATGGCATTTGTAAATCAGGTGTAAAAGGGGGCGTCAATCTTTGTTCTGCGTTTGAACATGCTATATATATCCATACGCATGTCTAACTTTTTTTGCAACCAAGGAGATTATATCTGGAACCATGCATGAACCGAGGTAAGTTGCATATTTTTTAATATATACTCGTGTACAATGTATATTCAAATGTACCCCCTCCATTCCAAAATAATCGTATCTTTAGGATTTTCAAGAGTAAAGATTTGTGAAGTTTGACAAATCCTGAAAGTTCAATTCAAGAGAACCAAAAACATTAATGCTTCTGCTCCCAAATATTGAACGAAGCGCCAAATAGGCCTCTGGTCACCCGAAACCGTGCGGGACTAATGTTTGGTGGTAGGAAATTATTGTCCTAACTCCGGCCCATGTTGCCTGTCGGCCCGATGTCCAAAGGTCTAAATCGTGGTAGGTTTGTAACTTCACTAAGACGCCAGTCTCAACCGCCTCCGAGAAGCACTCATGCGCCATGGGCGCCTAAACACCCATGCGCTCGGCCGAAATCTATCCTGCCCACGTTTGGGTCACCTGAGATTACTGTCCTACCCCCAACCTGCAATATGTCTGAAATTTTAGATGGGGGCAAAGTTTGTAACTTTCCCCAAATTTCAAACAAGCGTGTCCCAAACCGAAACATTGTTCCCCCTTAGTTCCCCGCTTCCCTCTGTTTCCCCATTCATACTCCGTGGGCGCCAAAACACCCTCTCCACCAGCCGCGAAACCCCAACCTCCTCCGTCCTCCACCCCATAGTGCCCAATCCACCGCCGCCCTCCTCCATCACGCCGAAGCCGGTACCCCGACGTCGTCGTCCAACGCAACCGCAACCGCAACACCCTTAAGGACTTAGTAGCTGAAGCCGAGGTAGAGCTGCCTCCACGACGCCGACGCCGATGTGCGCTGTACCAGAGCCACTCCGACCACATCGTCCTACGCTTCACTGATGGCGCTCCACTATCGCAACCGTCCACCGCACCAGAGCTGTTCCCGCTACGCCGTCGTTTGCCGCCTCGGATCTGGTTCCCCGCCGCTAATAGACGGCCACCGCAGCACACTCAACAACTTGGCCATGGGTTCGTCCAAGGCTCCACTGTCCTCCAAAACTTCTCATTTCTAGTGAACCACAAGAAGATCGTTGGAAAAATAGAAGGAGGACACAACACTGCCAGCAGAAAGAGGTACTCCTCTTCCCTTATTCATGCAATCTGCTCACACCGTATTCATCCCACGAAAGAAACTAGTTGATCGCTTCTTACTTCATCTTCTTCGTGATACTAAATGCACAAGGTTTCCTCCCTTTACTATTTCACCTTTGCTAGAGGTCAGTAGTCCGCCTGGATTTCAATTCAGGGTCAGTCGAACCACAATTAAAAGAAGCAGCACCCGCTTAGGCACGCGGAGCACCTAGTCCGCCTATTCGTCGGGGAAGTGGCATCGGTCAGGAGCTGCTTGTGCCTGATCTGGAGGTCGGTGGGGCTTGAATGGATGGCCGGGGGGCGGTGCCAAGCACGACGGTGCGGCGAGGTCGAGGGAAGGGCACATGCAGGGGACTGGGCCGATGGTCGCTGGCATTTTGAGGAAGATCGTCAACACTGACTGGGTGGAGGTAGATGAAGGCGATCTGCCCGTTCTTTGTACATCAGACGGTGCAGAAAAAATGAACTGACCTATTTTTTCAGTCGACTGTTATTTTCATAGAATCATGTAGTAATTTAGTGTGCCATGCATGTTGTAGAGCTATCATATGTCTACCGTCATTTATTTCGCATTGACCTGCTATCTGCTACCTTTACACTATACTAATTGTGCACACACTTCACCCATACTCAAACTATTGTTTTTTATGCATGGGTATTTCAAACTCTGACACAATGTTGATGAATGCAGAAAAGAAAAGACAGAAGTCGCTCCAGTGTAATTCGAAGATAAACACTAAGTGTTTCAGCGCTCTAAAGGGTACAGTGTCAGCAGTTGGAGACAGTAAACGTAGCTCTGCAGTTGACGGTCTCAATTGCCACGCACAACCGTCCCAGGTGCTTGCTTTAACTTCGCGCTGTCAAATGTGGTTGCATGTTGCATATGCTGTCTAGCTTGTATTGCTTCCAATTTGGTTAAATTGCATCTTCTTACTTTACACATTATACCTTTGATAATGACATGCCTTCCTATACATACTACATATGTCTATTAACCATGTTCGTACATCAAACTAATGCTCTTTTGTATCCCTCGTCAATCACTTATGATGAGACAGTCACCCCAGTGGGTTACTGTGAGACGCCATACTTGTTTAAAGAGTGCAGTGCTATCCTCCCCACATGATTCTCAAGAAACAGCAAGGCTAAATGAAGATAGTCAACGTAGCTCTCTAGTTGATGACCGCAATTCCTCCACACCACCATCACAGGTGCTTGCTCTAACTTCACACTGTGATATGTGGTTGCACGTTGCATACAGTGTCTAGCTTGTAATGCTTCTAATTAGGGTAAATTGCATCTGCTTAGTTTACACATTATACCTGTGAATATGACATGCCTTTCTATTTTTGGTACACACTACATCTATGTGTTAACCTTGTTCTTACATGAAACTACCTCTCTTATGTATCCTGCATCAATCACTTACGATGAATCACCTTTATTCGTTGCATATTGCATATTATTTCTAGCCTGTTTCCATGTATTGCTTCTAATTTGGTCAAATACATTTGTTAGGGCACCCTTTTAATTTGGCAGAGTGATATTGGTTTCATCTTTCATATGGTTTCTAGCCTGCATTGATTCTAACAAGTTCAAGCACCTTGTGCTTAGTTTACACTTTATACATCATACATGTCAATATGTCACGCCGTCCTGTTTTTAATATTCCATCCTCCTATCATGCGGCTGCCTTACATGAAAGTAGTGTTCGTTAGTATCATGCATCAATGAGTTCTTAAGAGCAAATTTTATTCCTTTTTCTTGTGGGTTTGACTTGACAATGAAAAATCAAGAAAGAGGAAGGAAAAGAGTAAGGAAGGCGATGATGGTGGTCCCCTGCAGCAACGTAAATGAAGCATATGTACCGATTCTCCTTGTACTGATAGTGCATTACAAGGTCCAAGTCTCCGCTCCCCTACTCCACCATCCAAGGTGCTTGCTCTAACTTGGCAGTGTGATATCTGGTTGCATGTTGCATATGGTGTATAGCTTGTATTGCTCCTAATTAGTGTAAACTGCATCTGCTTAGCTTACACATGATACGTGTGAATATGACACGCTTTCCTATTTTTGGTACATACTATATCTGTCTATCACACCATGTTCTTACATGAAACTACTCTTCTTGTGTATCCTGCATCAGTGTGATATTAGTTTGCGTCTTGAATATGATTTCTAGCATGTATTGCTTCTAGTTTGATGAACGCCACCTATGACGAGACAGTTTTAACTTGGTAGAGTGATATTGATTGCACCTTTCATATGGTGTCTAGTTTGCAGTGCTTCTAATTTGTTGAAGTGCCTTCTGCTTAGTTACCACATCATAGGTGTGAATATGTCAAGCCGTCCATTTTTTCGTACATATTCCATCCTCGTATCATGACTTTGCCTTTCATCAGAGTAGTGTTCGTCAGTATCATGCATGAATGAGTTCTGAAGAGCGAATTGCATTCCTTTTTCTTGTCGGTTTGACCTCACAATGCAAAATCAATAAAGCTGAAGGAAATTGGCAAGGCATTGGATGATGGTGGTTGAGGGAGTCCTGGACTAAGGGGTCCTCGGGCGTCCGACCTATTCGCCATGGGCCGGACTAATGGGTTATGAAGATACGAAGACCTAAGACTGTACCCGTGTCCGGATAGGACTCTCCTTGGCGTGGAAGGCAAGCTTGGTGACGGAATATGTAGATTCCTTTCTTTGTAACTGACCTTGTGTAACCCTAGATCCTCCCGGTGTCTATATAAACCGGAGGACTTAGTCTGGAGCAGAGACTCATTATCATAACCATACAAGCTAGGCCTCTAGGGTTTAGCCATTACGATCTCGTGGTAGATCAACTCTTGTAATACTCATATTCATCAAGATCAATCAAGCAGGACATAGGGTATTACCTCCATAGAGAGGGCCCGAACCTGGGTAAAACATTGTGTCCCCTATCTCCTGTTACCATCGACCTCAGACGCACAATTTGGGACCCCCTACCCGAGATCCGCCGGTTTTGACACCGACATTGGTGCTTTCATTGAGAGTTCCACTGTGCTGTCGCCAAAAGGTTTGATGGCCCCTTCAATCGTCAATAATGACGCTGTCCAAGGAGAAACTTTCCTCCCCGGACAAATCTTTGTGTTCGGCGGCTTTGCACTGCGGGCCAATTCGTTTGGCCATCTGGAGCAGATCGAAAGCTACGCCCCTGGCCATCAGGCCAGATTTGGGAGCTTGAACTACGTTGCGGACATCCGTGGAGACTTGATCTTTGCTGGATTCGAAACCGCGGCTACCACTCCTCGCCACCCCGAGAGACATGACCTAAATCTGTCATCAGACGACATCCAGGAGACAGCTCCCGTAACTGCTGAGGGAGTCCTGGATTAGGGGGTCTTCGGACAGCCGGACTATCTCCATTGGCCAGACTGTTAGACTATGAAGATACAAGATTGAAGACTTCGTCTCATGTCCGGATAGGACTCCACTTGGCGTGGAAGGCAAGCTAGGCAATACGGATATGCATATCTCCTCCTTTGTAACCGACCTTGTGTAACCCTAACCCTCTCCGGTGTCTATATAAACCGAAGGGTTTTAGTCCGTAGGACAACAACAACAACATACAATCATACCATAGGCTAGCTTCTAGGGTTTAGCCTCTCTGATCTCGTGGTAGATCTACTCTTGCACTACCCATATCATCAATATTAATCAAGCAGGACGTAGGGTTTTACCTCCATCAAGAGGGCCCGAACCTGGGTAAAACATCATGTCCCCTGCCTCCTGTTACCATGTGGCCTAGACGCACAGTTCGGGACCCCCTACCCGAGATCTGCCGGTTTTGACATCGACATTGGTGCTTTCATTGAGAGTTCCTCTGTGTTGTCACCTTTAGGCCCGATGACTCCTCCGATCATCAACAATGATGCGATCCAGGGTGAGATCTTTCTCCCCGGACAGATCTTCGTGTTCGGCGGCTTTGCACTGCGGGCTAATTCGCTTGGCCATCTGGAGCAGATTGAAAGTTACGCCCCTGGCCATTAGGTCAGATTTGGAAGTTTGAACTACACGGCCGACATCCGCGAAGACTTGATCTTCGACGGGTTCGGGCCACAGCCGGGTGCGCTGCACTGTCATGATGGGTATGACCTAGCTCTGCCGCCGAACAGTACCCTAGAGGATGCGCCCGCATCAGCTCCGACCCTTAGCTCGGAGCCAACTGCGCCAATCGAGGACAGGTGGCTAGACACCGCCTCAGGAGCTGTAGTCTCAACAGCGATCGAGCCGAACACCAGCCTAATCCTCTGCGAAGCTCGTGATCCCAAGGTGCCGGACTCTTTTACGGACTCCGAACCGTCCGCGCCCCTGCCAATCGAATCTGATTGGGCGCCGACCATGGAATTCACCGCCGCAGATATCTTTCAGCAATCGCCCTTCGGCGACATTCTGAATTCACTAAAATCTCTCTCTCTCTTTGTTAGGAGAGCCCTGGCCGGACTATGGCCAACAATATTGGGATGCGGACGACGAAGAAATTCGATGCTCACCCACCACCCACTTCGTAGCCACTGTCGATGATTTAACCGACATGCTCGACTTCGACTCCGAAGACATTGACGGTATGGACGACGATGTAGGAGACGAACATGAACCAGCGCCTATAGGGCACTGGAAAGCCACCTCGTCATATGACATACACATGGTGGATACACCCAAAGAAGGCAATGGCGACGAGATAACGGAGGACGGCCCCTCCAAGAAGCAACCCAAGCGCCGACGTCAGCGGCGCCACTCTAAGTCCCGCCAAAGCAAAAGTGGTGATAGCGGCACAGGAGATAATAACACTCCGGATAGTGCCGAAGACAACAACAATCCCCTCCAGCAAGATTTAGAGCAGGAGGATGGAGGAGCCAGCCCTCCTGAGAGAGCGGCAGACGGAGAGGAAGAGGATGGCAATTACATGCCCCCTCCGAAGATGAGGCAAGCCTCGGCGATGATGAATTCGCCGTACCAGAGGATCCCGTCGAACAAGAGCGCTTCAAGCGCCGGCTTCTGGCCACGACAAATAGCCTGAAGAAAAAGCAGCAGCAGCTTCAAGCTGATCAAGATCTGCTAGCTGACAGATGGACTGAAGTCCTCGCGGCCGAGGAATATAAACTCGAGCGCCCCTCCAAGAATTACCCAAAGTGCAGGTTACTACCCCGACTGGAGGAAGAAGCGTATGATACGGCTGATCGGCCACCTCATGGCCGCGATAGAGAGGCATTCCAGCCAAAAACTCAGCCTCCACCCCGACGCCATTCAAATAAAAAGGCATGGGGAGATACGCCAGACCTGAGAGACATATTGGAGGACAAAGCAAAGCATGCAAGATCGATCTACGGATCACAAGGGCACACAACTCTGCGAGACGATAAATGTCACGCCGGATACAGTAAAAGCAAATCCGGCCGGGCCGAACACAGCGGGCAAGACCCATTCAAGTTGCGTCGCGATATAGCCCAATATAGAGGCGCCGCACACCCCTTATGCTTCACAGACAAAGTAATGGATCATCAATTCCCAGAAGGTTTCAAACCTGTCAATATTGAATCATACGATAGCACAACAGATCCCGCATTATGGATCGAGGATTTCCTCCTCCACATCCACATGGCTCGCGATGATGACTTACACGCCATCAAATACCTCCCACTAAAGCTCAAAGGACCAGCGCGGCATTGGCTTAACAGCTTGCCAGCGGACTCCATTAGCTGTTGGGAAGATCTGGAAGCCGCATTCCTCGACAACTTTCAGGGCACTTACGTGCGACCACCAGACGCCGATGACTTGAGCCACATAATTCAGCAACCAGAAGAGTCGGCCAGGCAATTCTGGACTCGGTTCCTTACAAAGAAAAATCAAATCGTCGACTGTCCGGATGCAGAGGCCTTAGCGGCTTTCAGACACAACATCCGAGACGAGTGGCTAGCCCGGCACCTTGGTCAGGAAAAGCCGAAATCTATGGCAGCTCTCATGACGCTCATGACCCGCTTTTGTGCGGGAGAAGACAGCTGGTTGGCTCGCAGTAATAACATATCAAAGAACCATGGTACCTCCGATACCAAGGACGACAATAGCAGGTCACGTCGCAACAAACATAAGCGCCGCATTAACAGCGAAAATACCGAGGATACGGCAGTCAATGCCGGATTCAAAGGCTCTAAACCCGGTCAGTGGAAAAAGCCATTCCAACAAAGTACGCCGGGTCCGTCCAGCTTGGACCGTATACTCAATCGCTCGTGTCAAATACACGGCACCCCAGACAAGCCAGCCAATCACACCAACAGGGATTGTTGGGTGTTCAAGCAGTCCGGCAAGTTAATTGCCGAAAACAAGGACAAGGGGCCGCATAGCGATGACGAGGAGGAGCCCCGGCAGCCGCACACCGGAGGACAGAAGAGGTTTCCCCCGCAAGTGCGGACGGTGAACATGATATACGCAACCCACATCCCCAAGAGGGAGCGGAAGCGTGCGCTCAGGGACGTATATGCGTTGGAGCCAGTCGCCCCAAAGTTCAACCCTTGGTCCTCCTGTCCGATCACCTTCGATTGCAGGGACCACCCCACTAGTATCCGTCATGGCGGATTCGCCGCACTGGTCCTAGACCCAATCATTGATGGATTTCACCTCACTCGAGTCCTTATGGATGGCGGCAGCAGCCTGAACCTGCTTTATCAGGACACAGTGCGCAAAATGGGTATAGACCCCTCAAGGATCAAACCCACAAAAACGACCTTTAAAGGCGTCATTCCAGGTGTAGAGGCCCATTGCACAGGCTCAATTACACTGGAAGTGGTCTTCGGATCCCCGGATAACTTCCGAAGTGAAGAGTTAATCTTCGATATAGTCCCGTTCCGCAGTGGTTATCACGCGCTGCTCGGGCGAACCGCATTTGCTAGATTCAATGCGGTACCGCATTATGCATACCTCAAGCTCAAGATGCCAGGACCTCGCGGAGTTATCACAGTCAATGGAAACACAGAGCGCTCTCTCCGAACAGAGGAGCACACCGCGGCCCTCGCAGCAGAAGCGCAAAGCAGCCTCTCAAGGCAATCAACCAGTCCGACGCTTCAAAGCCCGGACACCTTCAAGCGCGCTCGGAGCAATCGGCAAATAGACCGCCTAGCGCGATCTGAGCTCGCGTAGCAATATGGTGGACACCCCCCAATCCCAGCCCAACAGCAAAACTCGTGCCGCGCGTACATAATTACGCATTAAAAATACCATGGGCACAAGTGAGGAGGGGGGCACAACTGCGGCACACCCCAAGACGCGGCTTAAACCGCACTAGGGGCTTCCCGTTTGGTTATTTTTTTCCAGGACATTAATCTCTGGAAACACTATCCGGCAGCACTATTGCCGAACACATGATGCAGCAACCAAGGAGGCAGACAACTACGTCATACCACGGAATTCCTAGGTGGATTACAGTAACGAGCGAAATATTCGATTTAATATCATTCCTCGGCTTGCCCTTGGAAGGGACATAGTCCTACTCTTTGCTTATCACACTATCTGTATCACTCTGCTTTAACACAATTTTTTTAAACAATGCATGATATTACGACTATTATTGCATTCTTGTTATATATATATATATATATGTGTGTGTGTGTGTGTGTGTGTGTTCATTAATGACGCCTTGCAACCGTACACTTTGGTATGGCCAATACACCAGGGGCTTACGTACCCCACAATACGGTGTGAAAAGTCCGAACACTTTCACAAGCGCGACACCCCGAACTTATATCATTATATGCATCAACTCTGAATCATGTCTTTGGTCAAATGTTGGGTTTGCCCGGCTCCTATGTTTTGGTACCTTACGTTCCGCTCTATCGGCTAAGGTAGCGCTAGGAGAACTACTGCAATTGTGCCCCGGTTCTGCTGGGTTCAGCACCTCAGTAGAGAAAGCTAAAACTGACTGTCATGATAAGGCGAGAGACTGGTCACTGTTCGGCGAGGTTTTCGAGTCCCTAAAGACTTATGCCGCTTAGAGCGAGGGGCCGGCCCTGTCTGACTTAAAGACGTGTATCGTGCCCCAAATTCGGCCTTCCGAATACCAGGGGCTTCGCCGAAATTTAAAATTATAGAATTCTATGGCTAAGTGAGAGTGATAAAGCATTATTAGTCCGGTTGCCTTGTTCGCTGTGCTGAGCACCTCCCTCGAAGGACCCAAACATGGGAACAAGAGTGCTCAGGTTTATCCCGAATACCCCAGCACTCGTGGCATGGGGGCAGAAGCCGAGGACTAGCCATCTCTCAGATTGATAAACGGCCAAACAGAAGGTAATATTTTAAATTCAAACAAGCGTTGCATAGCGCATATGAAACAAGTTTTCATAAATACAGGATAAAATGAGCAAGTCTCACTCAAATATTACATATTTTGAACACTCGTCCGCTATGAGACGGGCACCCGACAGAACACCCTCGTAGTACATCTTGGGGTGGCGGTGCTCCTTGCCCTCTGGCGGCCCCTCCTTGATCAGCTTCACGGTGTCTAGCTTGACCCACTCCAATTTCTCACGGGCGAAAGCCCGGCGTGCACCCTCAATGCAGAAAGATCGCTTGACGACCTCTAGCCACGGACAGGCATCCACAAGCCGCCTCACCAGGCCGAAGAAGCTGTTCAGAAGGGCGTCGCCAGGCCACAGCCGGACTATAAAGCCCTTCATGGCCTGATCGGCCGCCTTATGTAGCTCTACCATCTGCTTCAGCTGGTCGCTCATTGGCACTGGGTGTTCGGCCTCAGCATACTGAGACCAGAACAGCTTCTCCGTGGAGCTTCCATCCTCGGCTTGGTAAAATTGTGCGGCATCGGACACACTATGGGGCAAATCTACGAATGCTCGTGGAGAGCTCCGGATTCGAGTAAGTAATCGGTAATTTACTTTTACATGCTTGCTTTACATATAGAAAGCCTTACCTGCCGCTATCTTCTTCATTGCGTCGATCTCCTGGAGGGCCCTTTGGGCCTCGGCCTTGGCACTTTTTGCGCTCTCGAGGGCCGTGGCAAGCTCAGACTCCCACGTCTTTGAGTCAAGCTCCAACGCCTCGTGCTTCGCCACGAGAGCCTGGAGCTCTTGCTGCACCTCGCCCACCCGAGCCTCGTGCTTTTCTCGCTCGGTGCGCTCCTTGGGCGCATTATATTCGGCCTTGGTTAGCGCTTGCTTCAGGGTCGCCACCTCGGTCGTGGCCCCTGGCGAATATACGATGATCTTGTCATTTTGCAATCACGTCTTCTTTTATATATACATATCTATAGACAGGGTATTACTTACCCTTGTTCTGCTCGAGCTGCCTCTTGGCAAGGCCGAGCTCTTTCCTGGACCCCTTGAGGTCCTGCTTCAGTACGGCGACCTCCGCAGTCAGTGCGGCGGACGCCAGTAGCGAAGCGTGCATATGCATATTGACATACTTATATTAGACTCCTGCGATATTATTTGATCCTCTGTTTGGCTTTTCTTTGTGAACACCGAACAAAGCATCAGGGGCTACTATCTATGCGGTAATATTTCTACTACATTTTAAAACACTTACCTCAATGCCTGTTAGAAGGCTGGCACAGGCTTCAGTCAACCCGCTCTCGGTGGACTGAACCTTCTGGACCACCGCACTCATAATGGTACGGTGCTCCGCGTCGATGGAAGCACTGCGAAGCGCTTCCAACAGATTGTCCGGCGCCTCTGGATGGACGGAGGTCACCGACACAGGCGTCTTGCCCCTCTTAGAAGGAGGCTGCCTACCCGAGCCTGGAACCGCTGGAGGTTCCGGCGTGGTGTTCGGCTGAGGGCCGAACTCGGAGCTCTCAGGGGCCCCGTCCCCTCGGCTCCCGGAGTCCGGAAGGTCGCCTTGAGGCGCCTCCGAGACTGTCTCCCCTAGATCCGGTGCCTCTTGAGATAGCACCTCGGCGTCGTCGGCACGATGAGGGAAGGTGGCGGTCGGGACTGGATCGCTATCCATGTCCGACGAGCCCAGGGAGCCGTCCGATGATACATCGATACTGGCTCGTGGCGGCCTGCATAATTATGTTCGGTGTTAGGGAAAACAGTGCGACAAAGGAATTCTATGAGTTACTCTGGTATCTGAATACTTATGATCTCCCCGGGGGCTTGGCCCTGGGAAACCACTCATCTTTGCCTTCGTCGGCGGCGGTGGAACTGTCCGGAAGGAGAGTCCTTCCCTTCTTGGACCCTTCGCCCCCCCAGTTGGGGCGGCCTTCCTTTTATTATCTCCCCCAGTCAGTGGGGGAGCATCTTCTTCTTCCTCGTCTTCGGGGGAAGAGTGCACCGCAGAGTCATCGGACGGTGAGTCCGATGACGCCTGGCGTCGGGAACTCTTTCGGGTTCCCTTGGCCTTCTTGGTCTTCTCCGGCACCGTATAAGGGGCCGGAGTCAGCATCTTCGCTAGAAGAGCGTCTGCGAGGCCTTCGGGCAAAGGAGCCGGACAATCGATCTGTCCGGCCATCTCCTGCCAATCCTGTCAAAGGTACGGGAGTTTAGATCCCGCATGGAGTCAATCTATAAAAAATAAGTATCATGTGAAAGGTAAAGCAGCTTACCGCACTGGCTTGGCGCTTCGCGCTGAATCCGCGATCCTCAGTAATAGGAGGGGGGACCTCGGCGCTTTTGAACAGCACCCTCCATGCATCTTCGTGAGTCGTGTCGAAGAGCCTGTTCAGAGTTCGGTGCTGCACTGGGTCGAACTCCCACAAGTTGAACTCCCGTTGTTGGCACGGGAGGATCCGGCGGTGGAGCATGACCTAGACCACGTTGACAAGTTTGAGCTTCTTGTTCACCATGTTTTGAATACATGTTTGGAGTCCGGTCAGCTCTCCCAAACTACCCCAGGACAGGCCCTTCTCTTTCCAGGAAGTGAGCCGCGTGGGGATGCCAGATCGGAACTCGGGGGCCGCTGCCCATGCAGGGTCGCGCGGCTCGGTGATGTAGAACCACCCCGATTGCCACCCCTTTATGGTTTCCACAAAGGAGCCCTCGAGCCATGTTACGTTGGGCATCTTGCCCACCATGGCGCCTCCGCACTCCGCCTGGCGCCCGCCCACAACCTTCGGCTTGACATTGAAGGTCTTCAACCATAAGCCGAAGTGGGGCTTGATGCAGAGGAAGGCCTCGCACACGACGATAAACGCCGAGATGTTGAGGATGAAGTTCGGGGCCAGATCGTGGAAATCCAGGCCGTAATAGAACATGGCCCCCCGGACGAACGGATGGAGAGGGAATCCCAGTCCACGGAGGAAATGGGTGAGGAACACTACCCTCTCATGGGGCCTGGGGGTGGGGATGAGCTGCCCCTCATCTGGGAGCCGGTGCGCGATGTCGTCGGGCAGGTATCCGGCTCTCCTCAGCTTCTTGATGTCTCCATCCGTGACGGAGGAGACCATCCACCTGCCTCCCGCTCCGGACATGGTTGGAGAAGGTGGAGGTGGGAAGTGCGGACTTGGGCGCTAGAGCTCGAGTGTGCGAAAACGGATGAGCAAAGGAGGAAGAAGGCGTGGATAGAAAGGTGAATCCTTATCCCTTTATATGGGTGGACGAAACTAAGCGTCCCCACTTGCCTAGTATAACTCGCTCATCCCCCAAGCGCCGTAATCGATGGCGCGGTTGGGTTACCCACGCCCGTATTGATGAGAATCCCGTAATAAGGGGACACGATCTCTGCTTTGACAAGACGTGTCAAAAAACTGCCTCGCGTTATGTGCGGGGCTAGTTAAAGGAAACGGTTCGAATAATCACCGGGCCATGACATAACATCATGCTGTCAAAACAAGTCGGCAAATTAGATTTGTGAAAATATTATTCTCTCTACGGAAGTATGTGGAACTTATGTTGTAGGGTCGGACACTATCCTCGTATTCAAATTCTTCTGTGATGTATTCGGAGGAGGAACCCACCTTGCAATGCCGAAGACAATACTGTGCGCCGGACTCATCGTCATTGAAGCCTGGTTCAGGGGCTACTGACGGAGTCCTGGATTAGGGGGTCTCCGGACAGCCGGACTATCTCCATTGGTCAGACTGTTAGACTATGAAGATACAAGATTGAAGACTTCGTCTCGTGTCCGGATAGGACTCTACTTGGCATGGAAGGCAAGCTAGGCAATACGGATATGCATATATCCTCCTTTGTAACCGACCTTGTGTAACCCTAACCCTCTTCGGTGTCTATATAAACCGAAGGGTTTTAGTCCGTAGGACAACAACCACAACATACAATCATACCATAGGCTAGCTTCTAGGGTTTAGCATCTCTGATCTCATGGTAGATCTACTCTTGTACTACCCATATCATAAATATTAATCAAGCAGGACGTGGGGTTTTACCTCCATCAAGAGGGCCCGAACCTGGGTAAAACATCGTGTCCCCTGCCTCCTGTTACCATCTGGCCTAGATGCACAGTTTGGGACCCCCTACCCGAGATCCGCCGGTTTTGACACCGACAACCGCTCTGGCCTTAAATCCGGAGCAGACTGCACCATCCAAGGACGGGAGGCTCAACCCCGCCACGGAGGCCACAGATTCCCCAGTGTTGGAGCCGCACATAGACTTGATCTCATACGATACCTGTGCCACCGGAACTCCGGACTCGTCTCCGGCCGTAAGTTCCGAACCATGTGAGCCCGCGGATGCCGAACTGGATCGTTTATCAATCTTCGAATTCAGTGCCGCAGACATCTTCCAGCACTCGCCTTTGGGCGACATGCTAAACTCATTAAAAACCTGTCCTTGACGAAGGACTCATAGCCAAACTATATCCGGTGCGAACTAGGGGCCGACGATGGAGAATTTTGCTTCCCACCCGTCACCCACTTCATAGCCACGATCGAGGATTTGACCGACACACTTGATTACAACTCCGAGGACATCGACGGTATGGACGACGATGCCGGAGAAGAAGAGGCCCATAACCCGCCGTTCACCAGACGCTGGACGGCCACTTCCTCGTGTGATGTATACATGGTGGATGCAGCAAAGGAGAACAGCGGCGATGACAAGGAAGATCCAGCTAAGGATAAACCTTCCGAAATACAATCCAAGCGTCAGTGTTAGCGGCGCCGCTCTAAGTCACGCCGCAGTAAAGACAGCAACACCGGCACATGAGAAGATAACACTCCAGAAGGTGCCGAAGACAATGAAGACCCTGTTGAAACAGCTAATGAACAAGATGAACGAGAAGATGGGTAGGCTAGCCCTGGTAAACAGGACACGCATGAAGACTCAGAGGACGGAAGTTATCTTCCGCTCTCCGAGGATGAGGTGAGCCTCGGCACTGACGATTTCATTGTGCCTAAGGAACCTCTTGAGCAGGAGCGCTTCAAGCGCCAGCTAATAGCCACTGCAAGGAGCTTGAAAAAGAAGCAGCAACAGCTTCAAGCTCACCAAGATATGCTCAATGATAAATGGACCGATGTCCTAGCAGTCGAAGAATACGGCCTCAAGCGCCCAACCAAAAGCTACCCAAAGCGCAAATTGCTACCTCAGTTTGACGAGGAGGCACCGGAACACATACCACCATCGTACAATGCGGCTGTCTGACGACCACGTGGTCGGGACAAAACGGCAACTCACGCCGAATACTAGCCTGCCCCGCCTCATCACACAGGTAGAGGTAAATTAGCCCACGGCCATATAGATGACCTCCGGCAAAACCTGAACAATAAAGCAGGACATACCAGATCAATCTACGGATCACGAGGACATACCTCAACACGCGATGATGGCCACCTATTCGGACATGACAAACTTAGTCATGCGCGGGCTGAAAACCGCAGACGGGATATGACCCGATATAGAGGCGCCGCACACCCTCATTGCTTCACTGATGAGGTCATGGATCATGAATTCCTAGAACGGTTCAAATCCGTGAATATAGAATCATACGATGGAACCACGGACCTCGCGGTGTGGATCGAAGACTTCATTCTCCACATTCATATGGCCCACGGCGATGACCTCCACGCCATCAAATACCTCCCTTTAAAACTCAAGGGGCCAGCTCGACATTGGCTCAACAGTCTGCCTGAAATATCTATTGGCAGCTGGGAGGACTTGGAAGAGGCCTTCCTCGATAACTTTCAAGGTACATATACTCGATCTCTGGACGCTGATGACTTAAGCCATATAGTTCAACAGCCCGAAGAGTCCGCCAGGAAATTCTGGACTAGGTTCTTAACTAAAAAGAACCAAATCGTCGATTGTCCAGATGCCGAAGCCCTAGCAGCCTTCAAACACAGCATCCGCGACGAATGGCTCGCTCGCCACCTCGGCCAAGAAAATCCAAAATCCATGGCGGCCCTCACGACACTCATGACCCGCTTTTGTGTGGGCGAGGACAGTTGGTTGGCCCGTAGCAAAAAGAATACAAGCGACGCCGACACCCCTAAAGTTAAAAATAACAAAGACAAGTCTCGACGCAATAGATACAAGCGTCGAAACAACAGTGACAACACCGAGGATATGGCGGTCAATGCCGGATTCAGTGGCTCTAAGTCCGGTCAGCGGAAGAAGCTGTTCCAAAAGAACAATTCAGGCCCATCCAGCTTGGACCGCATACTTGATCGTCCGTGCCAGATTCATGGCACCCTGGACAAACCACCCAATCATACAAATAGAGATTGCTGGGTTTTTAAACAGGCCGGCAAATTAAATGCTGAGAATAGGGAAAATGGATCACAAAGCAAGGACGATGACGAAGAGCACCGGCAACCGAACACAGGGGGATAGAAGAAGTTTCCCCCTCAGGTCAAAATGGTGAACATGATATATGCTACCCACATCCCCAAGAGGGAGTGCAAGCGTGCGCTTAGGGACGTCTATGCGATAGAGCCAGTCGCCCCAAAATTCACCGCCCTAGGGGCTGTATATCTTTATCATTTCTTTTCTCTTTTCAGGACCTAACCCCCTGGAAGCCCTTTCCAGTAGTATGATTGCCGGACAGATTACGGGAAGCAACAACCAAGGATGCAAGAAGATAAGATAAACACGGGAACCCCCATGTGGTCTCTAATAATAATACCTGCTTTCTACTATCCATACGTAGCTTGCCCTTGGATAGGACATTTTGAATAGTCCTACTTTCTGCTTATTGCACTACCTGTACCAGTACGCCTCGACGTATTATTTAAATAACAATGCATAGCATTAGTCTATTATTGTATTAATCATTCCTTTTTTCCCCTTTATGTCCATCCACGACAATCCACACCCGTACGTTCGGGTACGGTTAGTACGCCAGGGGCTTTCGTTTACCCCATAATACGGCGCAAGAAGTCCGAACACTTTCGACAGTGCGGCACCCCGAACTTATAGCATTATATGCATCTTCTCTGAATCATGTCTTTGGTCAAATGTTGGGTTTGCCCGGCTCCCATGCTTTGGTACCTTACATTCCGCTATATCGGCTAAGGTAGCGGTGGGAGAACTACTGTGATTGCGTCCTGGTTCTTCCGGACGAGCGCCTCTATAGAGAAAGCCGAAAACTGACTGTCATGATAAGGCGAGAGACTGGTCGCTGTTCGAGAGGTCTCAAGTCCTTAAAGACTTTTTCCGCTTCGGGCGAGGAGCCGACCTTGTCCGGCTTAGGTGAGTATAGCGCCCCAAATTCGGCCTTCGAAACACTAGGGGCTTTGCCAAAGTTTAAAATTGTAGACTTCTATGGCTAAGTGAGAGTGATAAAGCCTTATAGTCCGATTACCTGGTTCGTTGCGCTGAACACCTCCCTTGAAGGACCCAAAATTGGGGTAAAGAGTGCTCAGGTTTATCCCAAACACCCCAGTACTAGCTACATGGGGGCAGAAGTCGACGACTGGCCAACTCTCAGATATTATAAACGGCTGCACAAAAGTTAATATTTTAAATTAAAAAAGCATTGCATAGCGCAGATGAACTTGTTTCACATTACAGGATCACACGAGCATCTTCATTCAAAAATTACATCCCTAGCACATTCATCCGCCACAAGGCGGGAACCCTTCAGGACACTCTCATAGTACATCTCAGGGTGGCGATGCTCCTTGCCCTCCAGCGGCCCCTCCTTCACCAGCTTCACGGCATCCAGCTTCACCCAGTGCACCTTCGCCCAGGCAAAAGCCCTGCACGCACCCTCAATGCAGGCTGACCGCTTTATGACTTCAAGCCGTGGGCAGGCCTCCACAAGCCGCCTCACCAGACCGAAGTAGCTGCCGGACTGGGGCTCGCCAGGCCACATCCGGACTATAAGGCCCCTCATGGCCTGTTCGGCCGCCTTGTGAAGCTCGACCAATTGGTTTAGCTGGTCGCTCAAGGGCATCGGGTGTTCGGTCCCAGTATACTGAGACCAGAACAACTTCTCCGTCGAGCTCCCCTCCTCAGCTCGGTAAAACTCCACGGCATCCAGCACACTACAGGGAAGATCTATGAACGCTCCTGGAGAGCTCCGAACTCGGGTAAGAAAAAGGAAAGTTTCCTTCACATGCTTGCTTTGCATAATGAATGCCTTACCCGCTGCTATCTTCTTCACCACATCAATTTCCTGGAGGGCCTTGTGGGCTTCAGCCTTAGTGCTCCGGGCGCTTTCAAGCGCCTGTGCAAGCTCGGACTCTCGCGTCTTTGAGTCGAGCTCCAAGGACTCGTGTTTTTTGGCGAAAGCCTTGAGCTCTTCCTGCACCTCGCCCACTCGGGCTTCTTGCTTCTCCCGCTCGATGTGTTCCTTGGCCGCTTTGTCTTCGGCCTCGGACAACGCCTTCTTCAGGGTCTCCACCTTGGTCGTGGCCCCTGGCAAATTCATGGTGATCCTATTATTTTACAAACAAACTTCTTTTCAAAAGCGTAGACAAGGTATTTCTTACCTTTGCTCTCCTCAAGCTGCCTCTTGGTAAGGCAAAGCTCGTTCTGGGACCGCTCCAGGCCCTGCTTCAGTGTAGAGACCTCTGCCGTATGTGCGGCAGTGGCCAGCAAGGAAGCCTGCACTTACACATAGACATGTTCTTATTAGACTCCCGACTCATCATTTGATCCTCTATTCGGCCTTTCTTCTCGAACACCGAACAGAGCATCAGGGGCTACTATCTATGCGGTAATATTTTCTTATATATATTTTGATTGCTTACCTCAAAGCCTGTTAGGAGGTTGGCGCAAGCCTCGGTCAGCCCGTTTTTGGCGGACTGAACCTTCTCGATCACCACACTCATGATAGTGCGGTGCTCGTCGTCGATGGAAGCGCTGTGAAGCGCTTCCAGCAAGTTGTCCGGTGCCTCTGGATGGACAGAGGACACCAGTACGGGTGGTTGGCCCCCCTTAACAGGGGACCGCCTGCCGGAGTCCGGAACCATCGAAGGTTCCGGCGCAGTGTTCGGCTGGGGGCTGAACTCGGAGCCCGTAGGAGCCTCGCTCCCTTGGTACCCAGGGTCCGGGAGGTCGCCTCGAGACGCCTCCAGGACCACCTCCCCTTGGCTCGGTGCATTTTGAGACAACACCTCGGCGTTGTCCGTAGGGCGAGGGGTGGAGGCGGTCGAAAGAGAACCGCTGTTCATATTTGACGAGTCCAACGAACCGCTCGACGAAGATACGTCGAGATGAGCTTGGGACGGACTGCATAATCACGTTCGGCATGAGGAGAAGCAGCGCAGTAAAACATACCATGAATTACTATGGCGTCCGGATACTTACGACTTCGCCAAAGGCTTGACCCTGGGTAGCCACTTGTCGCCGCTATAGGCGGCCATCGTGGAGCAGTCCGGAGGGAGGGTCCTGCCCTTCTTGGACCCTTCGGCCTTCCCGGTTGGATCGGCCTTCCTTTTCTTGTCTCCCCCGGCTGGGGGTGGGGGGAGAACTTTCCTCTTCCTCCTCCTCATTTTCGTGGGAGGAGGGCGTGTCGGAGTTATCGGACGATGAGTCCGATACAACCTTGCGCCGGAGACCCTTTCGGGTCCCCGCGGCCTTCTTCTTGGCCTTCTTCACCGGCACCTCGTAAGGTGTCGGAACCAGCATCTCCGTCAGGAGAGCATTGGCAGGATCTTTCGGCAGGGGGGCAGGGCAATCAATCTGCTTTGTTGTCTTCACCCAATCCTGTTAAAGGCATGGAAGGCTTAGATCCTGCACATGATTAAATTGGGGCAAATAGATACCCTGCGAAATATAAACTTACCAGAATGGCGCGGCGCTTTGCGCTGAGTCCGCGGTCCTCGGTGAGGGAAGGAGGTACCTCAGCACCCTTAAACAGCACCCTCCAGACGTCCTCGTGCGTCGTGCCATAGAGCTCTCGCAGCGTCTGGTGCTTGGCCGGGTCGAACTCCCACAAGTTGAATGCCCATTGTTGACATGGGAGAATCCGGCGGAAGAGCATGACCTGGACCATCTTGACGACCTTAATTTTCTTGCTCATCATGTTCTTGATGTAGGTCTGGAGTCCGGTCAGCTGTACCGAAGAACCCTAGGACAGGCCCTTCTCTTTCCAGGAGGTGAGCCGTGTGGGGACTCCGGATCGGAATTCGGGGACCGCCACCAAGTTGGTCTCGCGCGGCTCGGTGATGTAGAACCACCCCGATTGCCATCCCTTTATGGTCTCCACATAGGAGCCTTCAAGCCAGGTGACATTAGGCATCTTTCCCACCATGGCACCTCCGCACTCCGCTTGCTGTCCGACCACCACCTTTAGTTTGACATTGAAGGTCCTCAGCCACAGGCCGAAATGGAGCTTGATGCGGAGGAAGGCCTCGCACACGATAATAAACGCCGAGATATTGAGGATGAAATTGGGGGCCAGATCATGAAAATCCAGCCCTTAGTAGAACATGAGCCCACGGTAAAACGCGTGGAGGGGAAATCCCAGTCCGCGGACAAAATGGGTAAGAAAAACTACCCTCTCATGGGGTTCGGGCATTGGGATGATCTGCCCCGCATCTGGTAGCCGGTGCGCGATATCTGCAGCCAGATATCCGGCTTCCTGTAACTTTTTGATGTTCTCCTCCGTGACGGAGGAGACCATCCACTTGCCTCCTGCTCCGGACATGCTTGGAGTGGTTTGAGAAGAAGAACGTGAGCTTGGGCGCTAGACCTCGAGTGTGCGGGAATGGGTAAGCAAGGAGGAAGAAGGCGTGGGTGAAAAGAGTGAATCTTCGTCCCTTTATAAGGACGGACGAGGCGATGCGCCTCCCCACGTGCTTGGTAAAACCGCTTATTCCCCAGGCGCCGTAATTGATGGCGCGGTTGAGTTACCCACGTCCGTATTGATGAGAATTCCGTAACAAGGGGGACACGATCTCTGCTTTGACAAGACATGACAGAAAGACCGCCTCGCGATATGCGTAGTGCTGGTTGAGAAAAATGGTTCAGATAAGGACCCGGCCATGACGTGATGTTGTGCTGCCAAAACGTGTCAGCAGATTAGATTTATGGAAATATTATTCTCTCTACAATGGGGTGTGGAACTTGTTTTGCAGAACCGGACACTATCCTTGTGCTCAAAAATCTTCCATGAAGTATTTGGAGAAGAACCCGCCTTGCAATGCCGAAGAGAATACTGCGCGCCGGACTCATCGTCATTGAAGCCTAGTTCAGGGGGCTACTGAGGGAGTCCTGGATTAGGGGGTCTCCGAAGAGCCGGACTATATCCTTTGGCCGGACTGTTGGACTATGAAGATGCAAGATTGAAGACTTTGTCCCGTGTCCGGATGGGACTCTACTTGGCGTGGAAGGCAAGCTAGGCAATACAGATATGTAAATCTCCTCCCTTGTAACCGACCTTGTGTAACCCTAGCCCCCTCCGGTGTTATATAAACTGGAGGGTTTAGTCCATAGGACAACATACAATCATACCATAGGCTAGCTTCTAGGGTTTAGCCTCTATGATCTCGTGGTAGATCAACTCTTGCAATACTCATATCATCAAGAACAATCAAGCAGGACGTAGGGTATTACCTCCATCAAGAGGGCCCAAACCTGGGTAAAACATCGTGTCCCTTGCTTCCTATTACCATCCACCTTAGACGCATAGTTCGGGACCCCCTACCCAGATCCGCCGGTTTTGACACCGATAGTCGTCATGCCCGATCACTTTTGATCGCCGGAATCATCTGACCAGTATCCGTCACGGTGGCTCAGCCACACCGGTCCTAGACCCAATAATTGACGGGTTTCACCTGACTCGCGTCCTTATGGATGGAGGTAGCAGCCTCAATCTGCTCTATCAGGATACAACGCGAAAAATGGGCATTAAACCATCACAAATCAAGCCCACCAGGACTACCTTCAAAGGAGTCATACCAGGTGTAGAGGCCCGCTGTACGGGCTCAATCACACTAGAGGTTGTCTTCGGATCTCCGGGCAACTTCTGAAGCGAGGATTTAATATTCGATATCATCCCCTTCCGCAACGGCTATCACGCACTGCTCGGACGAACTGCATTTGCTCGATTAAACGCAGTACCACACTATGCTTATCTCAAGCTCAAGATGCCCGATCCACGCGGCATCATAACAGTCAATGGAAATACGGAATGCTGCCTCCATACAAAAGAGCACACAGCTGCCTTAGCAGCAGAAGTGCAGAGCGACCTTCTCAAGCAGAACCTTAATTCGGCTGCCGAGCCCACGGACACCATTAAGAGGGTCCGAAGTACTCTGCAACAGGAGAGCTTGGCTCGTCAGGAGCTCAACTAGCAATCAGGCCTCCGTCTCAGTTCCGATCAAGTGGTGGCATTTGTGCTGCGCGTACATAACTATGCACTCAAAATCCCATGGGCATCGACGGAGGCATAGCTAGCTTGTGGTCCATAGTACGGCTCGACCGACATCGGATACACACATACTTTCACTTTTACTTGCCTCCTTTTTAGGTCTCAATCCCACTGGCCCCATCTGGTGCTCTGGTCATCGGTCCTCTTGAAGGATAAACACACCAGGACAGCGAGAAACGCAAACATATGGGGGACTTTTTAGGTGATTCTGTTAACGATAACTCTACCTGTTTTTTAGGACCCACATGCAGCTCTCCCTTGGTTTCGGCATCTTAAATAGCCTGTTGCTTAATGCACTACCTGTATTAATGCGCCTTGACGTACTAATCAAATTACAATGAGAACAGTTTGCGGCTGGAGCTTTAGGACCCCAGCTTTTTACCTTTGCACCTTTTCTATTTTCTTTCTTTTTTTCTCTCAGCTTCCCTGTGGATAACCCTATCAGGTAGCACCCGTACACTTTGGTACCTGTGATGTTTGTCAGGGGCTTCATGGCACCCCACATTGTGGCAACAAAAGTCCGAACACTTTTTATAAGTATAGTTCGACACCCCAAATTTAGCATTATATGCATTGGCTCCGAATCATGTCTTTGGTCAATACTTGGGTTGCCCGGCTCCTGTGCTTGCTACCTTACGTTCTGCTATATCAGCTAAGGTAGTAAAGGGAGAACTACTGCGATTGTGCCTTGTTTTATCCAAAGTAGCACCTCAGTAGAGAAAGCCGAAAGCTGACTGTCATGATGCAGCGAGAGCCGGTCAGCTGTTCGGAGGTTACAAATTGTTGGAGATTTCTTCCGCATTATGCGAAGGATTGGTACTTACTGATCAGACGCTTATAGCACTCTAGTTCGGATACTAGGGGCTGCGCCCATGTTTTTATTGTCGAACTGCTATGGCTAAGTGAGGGTGTTACAGCCGCATAGTCTGGTTGCATGGTTCGTTGCGCTAAACAACTCTTTCAAGGACCATCTAATTGGATCAAGATTGTTTAGATTCCATCTCGAACACCCCCGTACTACCTACATGGGGGCAGAAGCCGACGACTCGTTAACCCTCAGATTTCATACAACACGGCCGCACAGGAAGTAAAAATTTAAAAACATAACCAGCATTATATTGCACAATCACTTTGTTTTATCATACAAGGTTGAGGGAGCTCGAATACATTCATTCAAAGATAGTGTCTTTCGCACAATGATCCACAACAATGCGGGACCCCTCCAAGACATCGCCGAAATATCGCTCGGGTGTGCGGTGCTCCTTCTCCTCCGGCGGCCCCTCGGTCGCTAATTTGACAGTGTCCAGCTTTGCCCACCAGACCTTGCAATAGGAGAAGGCCAGACGCGCGCCCTTGATGCAGACAGACCGCTTGACGACGTCCAGCCGAGGACAGGCATCCACCAGTTGCTTCACGAGGCCGAAGTAACTGCTGAGTATAGCTTCGGCTGGTCACAACCGGATTATTAAATCCTTCATGGCCAGTTCATCCACCCTATGCAGCTCGACCAACTGTTTTAGCTGATCGCTGAAGGGCACCGGATGTTCTGGCGCAAGATGTTGCGACCAAAACAGCTTCTCTGTGGACCTCCCTTCTTTGGTTCGGAAGAACTCTGCGGCATTAGCCACACTGTGTGGCAGATCACTAAAAGCCCCTGGAGAACTCCGAATCCGGGTTAGTAAACGATATTTCATCTTCACATTCTTGCTTTGCATATTGAATGCCTTACCCCCCGAGATCTTCCTGGCCTCCTGGATCTCCTGGAGGGCGCCCTGGGCCTCATTCCGGGCTGCCTCCGCACTCTGACGAGCCTTGGCGAGTTCAGCTTGAACTGACGCATCACCCTCCAAGGCCTCACACTTCTTCACTGCGTCCTCGAGCTCCTGTTGGACCTCGTTGACCCGGGCCTTGAGCTTCTTCCGAGCGGCCTGCTCCTTGACAGCCTTCCCTTCGGCTTTGACCAGCCCATTTTCAGGGCCTTAACCTTGGTCGTCGCCTCTGTACACATCATGGCATTTCGGTCATTGCATATCATTTTCCTTTTTTGAATACATAACAGGTTATTACTTACCTTGTTTTTCCTGGAGCTGCCTCTTCACCTGGCCCAGCTCCTCCTCGGCCTCCGCCAGTTTCTGCTCCAGTCCGGAGAATTCGGCAGTATGCGAGGCCGCGACCAACAGTGATGCCTCTGCATACATTTCAGACAAATTTAGTTAGTTTCCTGCAATAGGAGATTGATCCTCTGTCCGGTTTTTTCTTTCTGAACACCGAACAATGTCTCAGGGGCTACTGTCTATATGGGGATTTTCTCCTTTTTGCGCCGCTTACCTCAAAGCCTGTTAAAAGACTAGCGCAGGCTTCGGTCAGTACGCTTTTGGCGGACTGAACCTTCTTGATCACCGTACCCATAAGGACACGGTGTTCATCCACAATGGAGGCGCCTTGCAGCTCTCCCAGCAGATTATCCGGTGCCTCTGATCGGACAGAGGTCACCGGCGGAACAGGCACACCTCCTCCTTTCGGGAAAGGCCATTCGCTGGACTCCGGAGCCATGTAGGTCTCCGGAATGGTATCCGGTTGGGGGCCGAATGGAATTTGGCCCCATCACCAGTCCCCACGGGGGCTTTTTCCCCCATGTGTCTGGCTGCATCCTTGGGCGCCACCCCGATGATCTCCGGAACCTCCCCCCGGTCTGGGAAGGTCCTTTGGGACATCATCTCGTCATCACCCTTGGCTTAGGCAGAGTGAGCGGGCGGCGGTGACATGTTGGCCATCTCCTTTGAATCTAGCGAACCCTCTATCGAGGATCGCGGGGAGCTGTCGCGGGCCGGACTGCGATGGCATAATTTAAACATATTAATATCACAAAATGGAAAGACCAGACATTTGGACGTGCATAAGGCTTTTGGTACTTACGAGGCGGCTTGAGGCTTGGTCCGGGGCATTCGCTCCGGATTGCTATCAACATCCCACGTGGAGTTATCCGCAAGGGAACCCTTCCCCCTCTTGGGCGCCTTCGCCTCCAAATTTGGGGAGGCCCCTCTTTTCTTCCTCCCCCCAGGGGGAGTCACTTTCTTCCTCCTCCTCCTCATCGTCTTCAGCGGCCGAAGAGGGAGTCTTATCTTCAGACGTCATGTCCGAAGTGCCTTTTCAGCGAAGGCCACTCTGGGCCCCCTTGGCCGTTTTCTTGGCCTTCTTCTCCGACACATCATAAGGCGCCGAAAATAGCATCTTCATTAGAAGTGGGGTTTCTTGGTCTTCGGGCAGCGGAGCCGGACAGTTAATCCGCCCCGCTATGTCGATCCAGGCCTGAAAAATTGATAGGAAGGCTTAGACTCCTTCTCAAAATATGCTAGTAAAGGCTATACCTTGAAAACATAAAAGAACTTACCGAATTAGCCAGGCGTTTTAAGCTAAGACCGCGATCCTCGGTCGTAGGCGGTGGTGTCTCGCCGGCCTTGAAGAGCACTTTCCAGATGTCTTCGCGCGTCGTGCCGAAGAGCTCTAGCAGCTCTGGTGCTTGGCCGGATCGAACTCCCACAAATAGCAAGTCCGGCGTTGGCACGGAAGGATCCGGCGAATGAGCATAACCTGGATCATGTTGAAAAGTTTGATTCTCTTGGTTATCATGTTCTGGACGCACGGCTAGAGCCCAGTGAGCTCGTTCGAAGAACCCCAGGTTAGGCCCTTCTCTTGCCAGGAGGTGAGCTGCATCGGAACTCCGGATCAGAATTCGGGGGTCGCCACCCAGTTGGTGTCGCGCGCCTTGGTGATGTAGAACCACCCCGATTGCCACCCCTTCACCGTCTCCACAAAGGAGCCTTCGGGCCATGTGACATTGGGCATCTTACCCACCATGGAGCCTCCGCACTCTGCTTGTTGGCCTCTCACTACCTTCGGCTTTACATTGAAGGTCTTTAGCCATAGGCCGAAGTGAGGTGGGATACGGAGAAAGGCCTCGCAGACGACTATAAATGCCGAGATGTTGAGGATAAAGTTGGGGGCTAGATCATGGAAGTCCAACCCGTAGTAAAACATCAATCCACGGACAAACGGGTGGAGAGGGAATCCCAGCCCGCAGATGAAATGTGTGAGAAACACAACTCTCTCATGGGGCTCTGGGGTAGGGACAATCTGTCCCTTGGCCGGGAGACGGTGAACGATCTCCTTGGCCAGATATCCAGGCTCTCGGAGCTCCTTGATGTCTTTCTTCTTAACAGAGGAGGCCATCCACTTGCCTCCAGCTCCGGGTCCGGACATGGTTGGAGTGCTTTCTCCGGCCGGAGAAGCTAGAGCTTGGGCGTTGGAGCTCAAGAATGGATGGGCAGAGGAAGGATAAGGCGTGGGTGAATGAGGACGAATCCATATCCCCTTATAAAGGCCACGAATGTCAAACGCCTTCCTACTCACCTTAAAACTCGCATATTCCCAAGGGATGTGTACACGGCGCAGTTGGGTTACCCACGCCCGTATTGATAAGAATCCCGTAATAAGGGGACACGATCTCTGCTTTGACAAGACGTGACAATGGCAATCGTGTCTCGAAACTTGGAGCGGCAGACGAAAAAGGTTCGAAATTATGACCGGACAGATGTGATGTCATGTTACAGAAAGTTGTCAATAGATTGGACTCGTGTAAAATTATATTCTCTTCGCGGTTGTGTGTGGTGTGTGTTACAGGTCCGGGCACGTTCAATACATCCGAAGACTATTTTGGAGTTCGGAAAGAGGAACCCGCCTTGCAATGCCGAAGATAGGCCTACGCGCCAGATACGTTGTCATTGAAGCCAGGTTCAGGGGCTACTGAGGGAGTCCTGGACTAAGGGGTCCTCGGGCGTCCGACCTGTTAGCCATGGGCCGGACTAATGGGATGTGAAGATACGAAGACCAAAGAATGCACCCGTGTCCAGATAGGACTCTCCTTGGCGACGGAATATGTAGATTCCTTCCTTTGTAACCGACCTTGTGTAACCCTAGATCCTCCCGGTGTTTCTATAAACCAGAGGACTTAGACTGGAGCAGAGACTCATTATCATGACCATACAAGCTAGGCCTCTAGGGTTTAGCCATTACGATCTCATGGAAGATCAAATCTTGTAATACTCATATTCATCAAGATCAATCAAGCAGGATGTAGGGTATTACCTCCATAGAGAGGGCCCGAACCCGGGTAAAACATTGTGTCCCCTATCTCCTGTTACCATCGACCTCAGACGCACAGTTCGGGACCCCCTACCCGAGATCCGCCGGTTTTTACACTGACAGTGGTCCTTCCAAGCAACTGAAACAGAGGTTCTCTACAGATTCTACTCCGCCATCCTCCCAACAAGATTCACAAGACAACGCAGGGCTAGACAGTCAACATAGCTGTGTAGATGATGAGCACATCTCCCCTACTCCACCATCACATGTGCTTGCTCTAATTTGGCACTATTATATGTGGTTGCATGTTGCGTATGATGTCTAGCTTGTATTGCTTCTAACTTTGTTGAATTGCATCTGCTTACTTTACACATAATGCCTATGAATATGACATATGTTCCTGTTTCTAGAACATACTCTATCTGATCACGCGATGTTCTTGCATCAGACTACTGTTCTTGCACATCCCGCATCAGTCACTTATGATAAGGCACCTTTAAGTCGCCACTGTGATATTGGTTGTGTCTTGCATATGATTTCTAGCATGAACTGCTTCTAATTTGTTGAAACGTCATATAGTTTGAACTTGGCAGAGTGATATTGGTTGCATCTTTCATATGGTGTCTAGCTTGCAGTGCTTCTAATTTGTTGAAATGCCTTCTACTTAGTTACCACATCATAGGTGTGAATATGTCACGCCATCCTATTTTTCATACATATTCCATCCTCGCATCATGTGTTTGCCTTTCATCTGAGTAGTGTTCGTCGGTATCATGCATGAATGAGTTCTGAAGAGAGAATTTTATTCCTTTTTCTTATCGGTTTGACTTCACAATGCAAAATCATTACAACTGAAGGAAATTAGTCCGGTAGTGGATGATGGTGGTCCTTCGGAGCAACTCAAACAGGGGGTCTCTACAGATTCTACTCCGCCATCCTCCCAACAAGATTCGCAGGACAACACAAGGCTGGACAGTCAACGTAGCTGTGTAGATGATGAGCACATCTCCCCTACTCCGCCATCACAGGTGCTTGCTCTAACCTGGCACTATTATATGTGGTTGCATGTTGCGTATGATGTCTAGCTTGTATTGCTTCTAACTTTGTTGAATTGCATCTGCTTACTTTACACATAATGCCTGTGAATATGACATGTGTTCCTATTTCTAGAACATACGTGTACATGATGAGCACATCTCCCCTACTCTACCATCACAGGTGCTTGCTCTAACTTGGAACTGTTATATGTGGTTGCGTTTTTCGTATGATGTCTAGTTTGTATTGCTTCTGATTATGTTGAATTGCATCTGCGTAGCTTACAACTTATACCTGCAATGATCACTTACCCATAAGACACATTTAACTTGGGACTGTGATGTAGGTTGCATCTTGCATTGTCTTCTAGCTTGTACTGCTTCTAATTTCTTGAAATGGCACTTACGACAAGACACTTTTTACCTGATAGAGTGATATTGGTTGCATGTTCATATGGTGCCTAGCTTTCATTTCTTCTAATTTTGTTGAAATGCCTTCCGCTTACTGATTTTCATACATATTCCATCCTCCTATCGTACGTGTGAATATGAAACGCTATCTTTTTTGTATATATTCCATCCTCCTATCCTACACTTGCCTTACATCAAAGTAGTGTTTGTCTATATCATGCATCAACCAGTTATGCAGAGCTAATTTTATTCACCTTCTTGTGGTTTTGACTTCATAAGGCAATATCAGAAAATAGGAAGGAAAAGAGTAAGTTAGGGGATGTTGGTGGTCCTCCGCACCGACGCAAACATAGACTCTCTAGATTTGCCACTGCTACTACTAATGAAGTTGAAGTCCCAAGTCTACATGATGAGTTCATCTCCCGTACTCCACCATCGCAGGTGCTTGCTCTAAGTTGACAGTGTGATAATTGGTTTCATGTTGCATATGTTGTCTAGCCTGTATTTCTTCTATTTTGATTAAATTGCACCTGCTGAGTTTATACGTTATACATGTGCATATGACATGGCGTTCTGTGTCTAGAATACACTTCATCTATCTATCATACCATGTTCTTACATCAAAGTACTGCTGTTGTGTATCCCGCATCAGTCACTCATGATTGGACGCTTTTAACATGGCAGTTTGATAGTGGTTGCATCTTGCATTGATTTCTATGTTGTACTGCTTCTAATTTTTCGAATTGCCACTTATGACAAGACACTTTTAACTTGGCAGAGTAATATTGGTTGCATCTTTCATATGGTGTCTAGCTTGCATTACTTCTATTTTCTTGAAAATCCTTCTGCTTAGTTTACACATCGTAGTTGTGAATATGTCATGCCGTCCTATTTTTCTTACATATTCCATCCTCATACGGTTGTCTTACATCAAAGTATTGCTTGTCCGTATCATGCATCAATGAGTTCTGGAGAGCGATTTTATTCTTTTGTGTTGTGGGTACGGCTTGACATGGCAAAGTCAAAAAAGAGCAAGGAAAATAATATAGTAGGGAGTGGTGTTACTCGTCGGGTGAAACGGAAAAGGATCTGCCGTCCAGATTCTGCTGGTACTTATAGTGCAGTAGAAGGTCCAAGTCCACCGGCTAAATCTACAAACACAGTATCACCTGCTCCACCAGCTGCAGCATCCGCTTCAACTGTACCAGCATCTCAACGAGTTACTCGTTCGTTTGCTCCGGAACTGGCCAGTTCCCAAGCTGTCTTCACACGTAACACTACTTCCAAAGCACTGATGACACAACAGGACTTGGCAAGATCAGATGAACCTCATGAGCATCAACACTAATACGGTACCTGACCGAGTCAAGTTGCAGTTGCATGCACCTTTATATGTACTCTCACAGTTTGATGTACACTAACACTTTCCATATTCGTTGTTGAACTAGCACCACGGCGCAAGTGGAAACAGACATCAGGGATAATGCTTGACAGATTAACAAAATCTAAAGGAGGAAGAACGGAGATCCATTTTGAGGCAGGTTTAAAAAGGCCACGTGATGCTACAGAGTCAGCCAAGTTAGTATCAGAGGCAGCCGTTGCCGTTAGGTGTCATGCACGTATCCTCCCAACGTGGATCCAGTACAGGAACAAGAAAGAAAATACCCAGTGTAACATATTCCTTGACCATTTATCCGTAAGTAATGTTATTCATCGCAATTAGTAATATTGTCTTGCTCTGTCCCATACTTTCTAGCTTCCTCCTAATAAGATTCACATTCTTTTTTCAACAGATGAGGTTCAAGTTGGATCCGAAAGATGATGCAACTAAACAAGCATGCACTCATATTTTTCAGTCTGCTCTACGACAGTATCGGTACCACCTTAGAAAATCTCACTTTGAAGGCAAGGCTAACAATGAAATCGCCCAAACATCTCCAGTGGAATATATTACAGATGAAGACTGGACAACCCTCATTAAACACTGGTCTGATCCAAAGTATCAGGTAGGCTATATGTATTTGATCAGACCACATATTGAACTTGTATTTATGTATGTGCCTTACAAGTGTATCTTATTCTAGCCTAACTGTTTGAAGAACAAGACCAACCGTTCTAAAGTGAAATTCCAACAGATAACAGGATCTCGTAGCTATATTGCACACTGCGAGGCTCTTGTAAATAGCTGCTACTTCCTTCTTTTTTCTGTGCCATATTATCGTATCTATATTGACTTGTTCCAAATACAGAGGAAAGCCTGTGCGGACCAAAAAGAACTTGAACCGAATGCAGTGCAAATCTTCAAGGATTGCCACACCAGCAAGATGAAGGGCATGAGCACACCAGTTCAAGCCACTGTTGTAAGTCCTTACTCCTCCTGCCTTTGAACTGATTGGTACTGTGATGTGTTCATTTAACTACTTGGTTTGCAGCCAATGTCGGTTACTCTGTTCACTTTTATACACAGTTGTCTTAACGTATCATTTCACCTTACATGGTTTAAAAGAGATGAAGAATATTCTTTTGGTCTTGATCTGTAATCTAGTTGTTATGTTCACATGCGCACACAATGATAAAATAGCCTGTTTGTTTTATATCTGTTTGCCCATGATATGAATGATGTCATACTATGTTCATCCTACTTTAAACCATGTCTCTTTATCCTTAGATGTCAATGAATGTGAGGAAATAGACAATACAATAGGCATGCTACATGGACATATGTTCCGAAAGTGATTTTATTATGTAGTTGGCACTACAATACATGCTAATGTATTACAGTAGTTCACCAAAATAAGTTATGTATAAACGTGTAACCTACTTTGTTTGTTTTTGTCTCATTAGTAACTTATCTGGTACACTAATCTACAAGTTTAAACTTTCAGGAAGCTATGGAACAAATGATTGAACAAGCACGACCACCTGAAGGTGACGAGGCTACCACATGCACAATGTCACCTCTTGCTGCAGTGCGTCAGTATCTCTCCACTAACAGTGCAAAAAGCACCTTCCTGCGTAATTCTGGGTTGGTTGTCAAGGTAACCTCGTCCAAATTACCTACTGAACAAAATCTTCCCGCTAGACAGAGTGATATATCTGTGCTCCATACACAAGTCTAATCCCTAATGGACGTTGTTTTGGAAACAAGAATAGTGGTTGACAAATGTCGTCAAGATATGAATGGTTTTGAAACCAGACTATCAGACATTCGCTTCGTTGTTCAAGAGCAATGGCGGAAAAAGGTGAAGATCGTGCTGCTCCATCAGATTCTACAGCCTGAAACATTATCACTCAGGTCAAATGATTTGTGCTTCTATACATCTGATGGTGCTTTTATCTGCACTTTATGCCAACAGGCCTTTTGTTGTATGGTTGGAATTTATTTTGTTGTGATACAACATTTATGATGCTGCCAAAGGCTGCAGTAATTACGACGCTATTTTTGTATAGTGTAGGTTTATCTTAGTAATGTATTCGGTTGAAAGCTTCGTAGGAGCCCAACATGCCAACATTCGTCGGGTCCATTCCAATTGGGCTAAAAACGATTATGGGCCAAACTTTGCATGTAACCCACTAAAAATTTCTGGGCCTAAATCAGCATAAGCTTTCATATTTTTCTGGTAGGCCTGCGCCCATAGTGGGCCTTTAAGATGCCTAAACATAATTTGGGCCCTCAGTAACACGAGGCCGTTTACAGGTGTAAATATCTCGAGCCCAGAAAAACATGGGCCTTTAATAGACCGAAAGTGATATTGGGCCCTGATTGTGCCAAATAACCCACTGGTCTTAGCAGGCCGAAATGGTGGCCCATTTACGATGCGGATCTTTCACAGGACGAAATTCGGATGGGCCGTAAATGCGCCGGCCTAATACATGGGCCTTTAACAGGCCATAAGTTTGGTCTGGCTAGATTATCGTCATTTTTATATGGGCCGTTAATGGGCCCGATGTGACGTTGGGCCACATATGGCCCATGGATTTTGTCCGACGTTAACAGGCCGAAAATCACAACATGCCGAAAGTGGCCCAAATCTATAGTGGGCCTCTAACAGGCCGAATGTTAGACATGGCCGGATATGACCCAAATCCTTCATGGTCGTTTATGGGCCGAAAGTTTCAGTGGCCTGCAAATGGGCCCAAATGAAGCAGGACCTTTAACAGGCCAGAAATACACCGGGCCGTAATTCGGCCCATATACTTAGTGGACTATTAACAGGCCAAAAGTGACCATGGGCCGCGATGATGACAAGTTTAGGACAGGCCGTTGACGGGCCGATTTGACACTAGCCGTACGGGCCTTAACTGAGAATGTTGGGCCTTTAGCTGGGCCGACCCATTATGGTCTGCAAAATCTTGTGGGCCTTTAGCTGGGCCGGCCCATTTAAACTTTATGGGCCACTTTTGGGCCCGTCCACATGTCAACATATCATAGGCCCATCTCGACCATTGGATGAGTGACACCTGTGCCAACGTGGAGCTGACGCGTGGTTCCGCCGGCCAATGAGAATTTTACACATGGAAAATCGGCATTGGTCGTGGCTGTTAGCGGGTTATCGGATCCAAAACCGGACCCGATAGCTTAACGGCGTCCCGTTACGGTGGATGCCATGTGTCGGTCACCCTTGACGAAAGCACTTCTATGACGCGTGATTTATCATCATGGAAGTGGACACTTCCGTGATGATAATTTTGGTAATATCATGGAACACTTCTACGACAGCACATGTATGACTATCTTCATTCTGTCATAAATTTGTCATGGATGTACATGCATGATAGAAAACATGACCTACTATGACAAACACATATCATCATGGAAGTGTATTTTTTTGTAGTGAAAGCAGTAGCAACAAACTAAACGATCATCGTGCTAAGCTAACGGAATGGGTCAAGTCAATCACATCATTCTCTAATGATTTGATCCCGTTAATCAAATGACAACTCATGTCTGTGGCTAGGAAACTTAATAATCTTTGATTCAACGAGCTAGTCAAGTATAGGCATACTAGTGACACTCTATTTGTCTATGTATTCACATATGTACTAAGTTTCCGGTTAATACAATTCTAGCATGAATAATAAACATTTATCATGATATAAGGAAATAAATAATAACTTTATTATTGCCTCTAGGGCATATTTCCTTCATTTCCTTCTCCCCCCCTCTCTCTTCCCCCTTTTCCCCCTCCGATAAAAGGAAAGGGGGGGGGCAATCCTACTAGGAGCCCAAGTAGGATTCCTCCTACTTGGGGCGCGCCTAGGGCCGGTCTCCTCCCCCTCCCTCCTTTATATACGTGGGGAGGGGGCGCTTAGAACACACATCAATTGCTCCAAGCAGTGCGCGGCACCCGCCTCCACAGTTTATGCCTCCGGTCATATTCTCACGGTGCTTAGGCGAAGCCCTATGCGGATCATATCACCATCACCGTCACCACGCCGTCATGCTGACGGAACTCGTCTACTTCCTTGACACTCTGCTGGATCAAGAGCTCGAGGGATGTCATTGTGCTGAACGTGTGCAGAACTCGGAGGTGCCGTACGTTCGGTACTTGATCGGTCGGATCAAGAAGACATTCAACTACATCAACCGCATTAAGAAAACGCTTCCGCTTTCGGTCTACGAGGGTATGTGGACACACTCTCCCCTCTCATTGCTATGCGTCTCCTAGATAGATCTTGTGTGAGCGTAGGAATTTTTTTGAAATTGCATGCTATGTTAACCAACAATGGCATCCGAGCTAGGTCTTTGCGTAGATGATATGCACGAGTAGAACACAAAGAGTTGTGGGCGGTGATCGTCATACTGCTTACCACCAATGTATTATTTTGATATGGCGGTATTGTTGGATGAAGCAGCCCGGACCAACCTTACGTGACCACGTTCATGAGACCGGTTCCACCGACAGACATGCAACTAGTTTTGCATAAAGGTGGCTGGCGGGTGTTTGTTTCTCCAACTTTAGTTGAATCGAATTTGACTGCGGCCGATCCTTGTTGAAGGTTAAAACATCAAACTTGATAAATCACCGTTGTGGTTTTGATGCGTAGGTAAGAACGGTTCTTACTAGAAGCCCGTAGTAGCCATGTAAAACTTGCAACAACAAAGTAGAGGACGTCTAACTTGTTTTTGCAGGGCATGTTGTGATGTGATATGGTCAAGACATGATGTGATATACGTTATTGTATGAGATGATCATGTTTTGTAGAAGTTATCGGCAACTGCCAGGAGCCTTATGGTTGTCGCTTTATTGTATGAAATGCAAATGCCATGTAATTGCTTTACTTTATCACTATGCGTTAGTGATAGTTGTAGAAGCAATAGTTGGCGAGACGACAACAATGCTATGATGGAGATCAAGGTGTCAAGTCGGTGACGATGGAAATCATGACGGTGCTTTGGAGATGGAGATCAAAGGCATAAGATGATGATGGCCATATCATGTCACATATTTTAATTGCATGTGATGTTTATATTTTATGCATCTTATTTTGCTTAGTACGATGGTAGCATTATAAGTTGATCCCTTACTAAAAATTTCAAGGTACAAGTGTTCTCCCTAAGTATGCACCGTTGCGATAGTTCGTCATACCGAGACACCACATGATGATCGGGTGTGATAAGCTCTACGTTCACATACAACAGGTGCAAGACAGTTTTGCACATGCGGAATACTCGGGTTAAACTTGACGAGCCTAGCATGTACAGACATGGCCTCGGAACACTGGAGATCGAAAGGTCAAATGTGAATCATATAGTAGATATGACCAACATAGAGATGTTCACCATTGAAGACTACTCCATCTCACATGATGATCGGACATGGTTTAGTTGATATGGATCATGTGACCATTTAGATGACTCGAGGGATGTCTATCTAAGTGGGATGTCTTAAGTAATATGATTAAGAACTTAATTTATCATGAACTTAGTCCTGATAGTATTTGCATATCTATGTCGCAGATCAATAGCTCGTGTATAGCTTCCCTGTTTTATTTTTGACATGTTCCTAGAGAAAACTAAGTTCAAAGATGATAGTAGCAATGATGCGGACTAGGTCCATGATCTGAGGATTATCCTCATTGCTGCACAGAAGAATTATGTCCTTGATGCACCACTAGGTGACAGACCTATTGCAGGAGAAGATACAGACGTTATGAACGTTTGACAAGCTCGGCATGATGACTACTTGATATGTTAGTGCACCATGCTTTACAGACCGGGACTTCAAAAATGTTTTGAATGCCATGGAGCATATGAGATGTTCCAAGAGATAAAAATGATATTTCACACTCGTGCCTGTGTTAAGAGGTATGAGACCTCTGTCAAGTACTTTGCCCACAAGATGGAGGAGAATAGCTCAGCTAGTGAGCATGTGCTCAGAATGTCTGGGTACTACAATCGCTTGAATCAAGTGGGAGTTAATCTTCCAGATAAATGGTGATTGACAAAGTGAAAGCACAAGTGCTCCCTGGGTGATTTTGGTATTAATGTCAACATATCTCTTGTTGGACTAATGCTTTCATATAGTATGTTCCAGATAAGTTCAACAATGGAGTGGCATGGACTAGAGGATGTGGAACCCTTTCGAGATGATAAGGACAAAGGATTGGCTCAAGCTCAAAGCTCAGGACTCTACTTTTCTATTTCAGTGATCCAAGATCACATTGAGTCCATAGGAAAGCCAATACTATTAAGAGGGGATGAGGTGTTGCTTAATGGCTTGCTTGCTCAAAGTGCTTAGTGATATGCTCCACAACCCTCAACTACTTTCTCAATCCACATATGTCCCAAACCAAAAGTCAAACTCGGCTCTACCGAAATTTCCTATCTGGCGCCATCGAGTTCTCTCGACATAGCCACTGCCAGAAACCCTAATTAATTCGGTCTCACCGATGAGATCTCGGTCTCACCGTGATGGGCTTGCAAACTCTCTGTTGCCTATTGCATTAATTTCGGTCCCACCGAAATATGAAATCGGCCCCACCGAGTTTGCTTGGCCAATTCTCTGCTTAGTTTATTACCAAAATCGGTCCCACCGAGTTTGTGTAATCGGTCCAACCGAGATGAGGCTTTACCCTAACCCTAACACATCGGTCCCACCGAGTTCATCATGTCGGTCCCACCGAAATGCCTAACGGTCACATTATGAACCAAATCGATCTGACCGAGTTTTATACTTCGATCCCACCGAGTTTGGTGATTTGTGTTTAACGGTTAGATTTTGTGTGGAGGCTATATATACCCATCCACCCACTCTTCATTCGTGAAGAGAGCCATCAGAATATGCCTACACTTCCAACACACATTTTCTAAGCAAGAACCACCTACACTTGTGTTGAGGTCAAGATATTCCACTCCAACCACATGAATCTTGATCTCTAGCCTTCCCCAAGTTGCTTTCCAATCAAATCATCTTTCTACCAAATCCAATCCTATGAGAGAGAGCTGAGTGTTGGGGAGACTATCATTTGAAGCACAAGAGCAAGGAGTTCATCATCAACACACCATCTATTACCTTTTGGAGAGTGGTGTCTCCTAGATTGGTTAGGTGTCACTTGGGAGCCTCCGTCAAGATTGTGGAGTTGAACCAAGGAGTTTGTACGGGCAAGGAGATCGCCTACTTCGTGAAGATCTACCCTAACGAGGCAAGTCCTTCATGGGCGATGGCCATGGTGGGATAGACAAGGTTGCTTCTTCGTGGACCCTTCGTGGGTGGAGCCCTCCGTGGACTCGCGCAACCATTACCCTTCGTGGGTTGAAGTCTCCATCAATGTGGATGTACGATCGCACCACCTATCAGAACCACGCCAAAAATCTCCGTGTCTCCAATTGCGTTTGCACACTCCAATCCCATCCCTTTATATTCTTACAACTTGCATGATTTACTTTCCGCTGCTCATATACTCTTGTCATGCTTGCTTGATATGTATTGTGAATGTTTGAACTTGTCCTAAAACTCCACCTCAACTCAAAGAATTTAAAAACTGCAACTTTTCTTGCTAAGAGTCTATTCACCCCCTCTAGACACCTCTTCTCGATCCTTTCAATTGCTATCAGAGTAATGGTCTCCATTGCTTTGGTTTAAACACCTTTGGAGGAAGATGGATGAGTCTATGTTGGGGAGTCTTAGACGTAGAGTGCCTATTCTTCATGGAGAGTACTTGATTGATTGAAAAAATGAGATGCTTGAGATTTTCAATGAATATCATTTGACCAAGTACATTACTACTCCTTGTGCTCGCATTGTTGATCCCTTGCATCCCACACCCGATGAGGAACTTGACATGATTCGCAACCTTAGAACTGTTAATCTTATTACTAGAGGGTTGCCTAGAAATTTGCTTGGTTGCTTGCCTACTCTTGATTGTGCCTACACCATATGGAGATTCCTTGAGGAACGATTTCCAAATTATTCCTTGAAAAACTTAGATGAGATCCTTCATAAGTCTATTGCCTTGAGTAAGATGAGTTCCAATGATCCAAAATTTGGTGACTGTTTATTTGAGCTTACAAATCTTACGAGTGCCAAAGGAGATGTTGTAATCATTAGCAATATCATTTCCGAAGTCATTAGAATTCATAGAGATGAACATTGTTATGGTCATACTTCTAATAAATCACCCTCTCTAGGAATTGATCCACCATATGACGATGTTGAACATGGATACTATGATGAGGATGATGATAGTGACTATGATCTTCATGATGCAAGGAGACACATTGGTCTTATGGCTAATCTTCGCGGCTACATGGCTGGAGGAAAGGAATGGGTACTTGATAGTGGATGTACCGATCATATGACCGGAGACAAAGATATGTTTCGTGAGCTTGCTAAAAATGATGGCCCTCGAAAGTATGTCACTTTTGGTGATAACTCAAAGGGTAAGGTGGTTGGCCTTGGTAAGGTGGCCATCTCACATGATAGATCCATACAAAATGTTATGCTTCTTGAATCTCTTGTCTACAATTTACTTTCCATATCTGGACTTGCTGACTTTGGTTTCAATGTCCTATTTACTGAAGTAGACTACTGATACGTCTCCGTCGTATCTATAATTTTTATTGTTCCATGCCAATACTATTCAACTTTCATATACTTTTTGGCAACTTTTTATATTATTTTTGGGACTAACATATTGATCCAGTGCCCAGTGCCAGTTCCTGTCTGTTGCATGTTTTTGGTTTCACAGAAATCTATATCAAACAAAGTCCAAATGGGATAAAAACGGACGGAGCTTATTTTTGAAAAATATGGAAAATTCGGAAGGAAAATCAACGCGAACCAGTGCCCGAGGTGGTCACGAGGCAAGGGGGCGCGCCCCCCTTAGGGCACGCCCCCTACCCTTGTGAGCCCACCGTAAGGCGGTTGACGCTCTTCTTTTGCCGCAAGAAAGCTAATATACGGGGAAAAATCACGGCGAAGGTTTTAGGCCAATCAGAGTTACGGATCTCCATATATACACAAAATGGTGAAACAGAGCCAAGAACAGAACACAGAAACAGAGAGAGACAGAGAGATAGATCCAATCTCAAAGGGGCTCTCGCCCCTCCCACGCCATGGGAGCCAAGGACCAGAGGAGAAACCCTTCTCCCATCTAGGGAGGAGGTCAAGGAAGAAGAAGAAGAAGGGGGGCCCTCTCCCCCTTGCTTCCGGTGGCGCCGGAGCGCTGTCGGGGCCATCATCATCACCGCCATCTTCACCAACAACTTCACCGCCATCATCACCAACTCTTCCCCCCTCTATGCAGCGGCCTAACCTCTCTCTTACCCGCTGTAATCTCTACTTAAACATGGTGCTCAACACTATATATTATTTCGCAATGATGTATGGCTATCCTATGATGTTTGAGTAGATCTGTTTTGTCCTAATGGCTATTTGATGATTGTGATTGGTTTGAGTTGTATGTTTTATTATTGGTGCTGTCCTACGGTGCTCTCCGTGTCGCGCATGCGTGAGGGATTCCTGTTGTAGGGCTTGCAATATGCTTATGATTTGCTTATGGTGGGTGGCATGAGTGACAGAAGCACATACCCGAGTAAGTAGGTTGTTTGCGTATTGGATAAAGGGGACTTGATACTTTAATGCTATGGTTGGGTTTTACCTTAATGAATCTTTAGTAGTTGCGGATGCTTGCTAGAGTTCCAATCATAAGTGCATATGATCCAAGTAGAGAAAGTATGTTAGCTTATGCCTCTCCCTCAAATAAAATTGCAATAATGATTACCGGTCTAGTTATCGATTGCCTAGGGACAAATAACTTTCTTGTTGACAAAAGCTCTTTACTAAAACTAATTTAGTTGTGTCTTTATCTAAACAGCCCCTAGCTTTATTTTCGTGCTCTTTACTTTCTTGCAAGCTTACCCAAAAACACCTACAAAGTACTTCTAGTTTCATACTTGTTTCCGGTAAAGCGAACGTCAAGTGTGCGTAGAGTTGTATTGGTGGTCGATAGAACTTGAGGGAATATTTGTTCTACCTTTAGCTCCTCGTTGGGTTCGACACTCTTACTTATCGAAAGAGGCTACAATTGATCCCCTATACTTGTGGGTTATCAAGACCTTTTTCTGGCGCCGTTGCCGGGGAGCAATAGCGTGGGGTGAATATTCTCGTGTGTGCTTGTTTGCTTTATCACTAAGTAATTTTTATTTGCTGTTCTTAGTTGTTCTTTATCTTTAGTTATGGATATGGAACACGAAATACCAAAAAAATTAGGTGTACTTGCTACTCATGGAGATGGGGAACCTCCTAAAACCCTCGATGCTGGTTATGTGAAAGATATTATGTACTACTTTAATAATCCTGAGAAAACCCCATTCAATTATGTAATGGGAGTAACGTTGGATCAACGTGAATACTTTAGGGATTACCGCTTGACACAAAAAGGGAAACTATTATGGGATCAAATTCATATATTGAATTGGTATGCTAGGCAACTATGCTTGAGATATGATTATACTTGTTGCTCTAAGGTGAAGGCTCCACACCTTCCCTTTTCATGTGAATTTAATGTTAATGAAACCTTAGCTTCTTATGCTAATGGTATATATGATTACTATGATGTGGAACAAATAGAAGAATTTGTTGCTTTTAAGGGTGCTTATGAAATTGAATCTATGTTTAAAGAGTTTGAAGATTTTGATGATGCTGTTTATAGACCTGAAAATTTAGCTATCCTAAAATATTGTTATCAGAATTATGAATACAATTACGAAATTAATGCGCTTATTAAGAAAGTCTTCGCTGTCCAAGAAGAGACTAATATTTTGCAGGAGTCTATGGAAGAAGAAATTGATGAAATTGTGAGCTCATTGGATGAAAAAGATGATGAGGAGAGCGAAGAACAAAAGGAGGAAGAGCGGATTAGCTACCCGTGCCCACCTTCTAATGAGAGTAACTCTTCAACTCATACATTGTTTAATTTCCCTTCATGCTTACCGGAGGATGATTTCTATGATGATTGCTATGATCCCATTGATTCTTTTGAAATATCCCTTTTTGATGATGCTTGCTATGCTTGTGGCCAAATGCCAATGATTATGCTTGTGGCCAAGATGACAATATGAATTATGCTTATGGAGATGAACTTGCTATAGTTCCTTATGTTAAACATGAAATTGTTGCTATTTGCACCCACGCATGATAGTCCTATTATCTTTTTGAATTCTCCCGATTACACTATATCGGAGAAGTTTGCACTTATTAAGGATTACATTGATGGGTTGCCTTCTACCATTGCACATGATGAATTTGATAGATATATATGCATGTGCTTGCTGCTCCTACTTGTAATTATTATGAGAGAGGAACTATATCTCCACCTCTCTATGTTTCCAACATGATAAAATTGCAAGAAACTGTTTATACTATGCATTGGCCTTTACTTTGTGTGCATGAATTGTTCTTTTATGACATGCCGATGCATAGGAAGAGAGTTAGACTTCGTCATTGCTTGATATATGTTGCTTTGTGCTCATTACTAAATTACAAATCATTGCTAATTAAAATTGGCTTTGATATACCTTGGGATCCGGGTGGATCCACTACTTGAGCACTATATGCCTAGCTTAATGGCTTTAAAGAAAGCGCTGCCAGGGAGACAACCCAGAAGTTTTAGAGAGTAATTTATTTCTGTTGAGTGCTTTCATATAGTTTAAAAATAACAAAAATAAAGAGGGGAACCCAAAACTTTTTCAAAAAGAAAAGCGAAAGTGAGAAAGACGAGCATTGTTGAAGTGGGAGCTAGCCTTGAACTTTGTTCATGCGCACAGAAACTTTGTGAATCTTGATTACAGAAACTTTTCAACAAAAATAATTATCCCCTTGTACAATTACATTGTATTATAAAAATAATGTGCCAAGGTTTGCCTTTAGGATGTTTACATTTGCTTGATGGTTTGTACGATGCAGGACAGAAACTTTGGCTGGAGTGCGCGATTTTACATTTTTTTTTCTGGAACGTCAAATGATTCTGATTATTTTTGCACTGTCTTCCTATACAAATTGTTTATTTTTCCTAATTTTGGTAGAATTTTTAAAGTATCATAAGTATGGTGAATGTTCAGATTATTACAGACTGTTCTGTTTTAGACAGATTCTGTTTTTGATGCATAGTTTGCTTGTTTTGATGAAACTATCAATTTATATCAGTGGATTAAGCCATGAAAAAGTTATATTGCAGTAGACACAATACAAAAACAAAATATGAATTGTTTTGCAACAGTACCTAGAGTAGTGATTTGCTTTATTATACTAATGGATCTTACCGAGTTTTCTGTTGAAGTTTTGTGTGGATGAAGTGTTCGACGATCGAGAAGGTTTTGATGTGAGAAGAAGGAAGAGAGGCAAGAGCTCAAGCTTGGGGATGCCCGAGGCACCCCAAGTAAATATTCAAGGAGACTCAAGCGTCTAAGCTTGGGGATGCTGGGGAGGCATCCCCTCTTTCTTCAACAAGTATCGGTATGTTTTCGGATTCGTTTCGTTCATGCGATATGTGCAAGTCTTGGAGCGTCTTTTGCATTTAGGTTTTTTTATGCACCATGCTGGTATGAGATGGTCCTTGGTTGATTTATAGAATTCTCATTGCACTTCACTTATATCTTTTGAGTATGGCTTTATAGAATGCTTCATGTGCTTCACTTATATCATTTGAAGTTTGGATTGCCTGTTTCTCTTCACTTAGACAACCGCCATTTGTAGAATGCTCTTTTGCTTCACTTATATTTGTTAGAGCACGAGCATATCCTTTGTAGAAAGAATTAAACTCTCGTGCTTCACTTATATCTATTTAGAGAGATGACAGGAACTGGTCATTCACATGGTTAGTCATAAAATCCTACATAAACTTGTAGATCGCTGAATATGATATGTTTGATTCCTTGCAATAGTTTTGCAATGTAAAGATGGTGATATTAGAGTCATGCTAGTCGAGTAATTGTGAAATTGAGAAATACTTGTGCTGAGGTTTGCAAGTCCCATAGCATGCACGTATGGTGAACCGTTATGTAATGAAGTCGGAGCATGAGGTGTTTATTGATTGTCTTCCTTATGAGTGGCGGTCGGAGACGAGCGATGGTCTTTTCCTACCAATCTATCCCCCTAGGAGCATGCGCGTAGTACTTTGTTTCGATGACTAATAGATTTTTGCAATAAGTATGTGAGTTCTTTATGACTAATGTTGAGTCCATGGATTATACGCACTCTCACCCTTCCACCATTGCTAGCCTCTCTAGTACTGCGCAACTTTCGCCGGTACCATAAACCCACCATATACCTTCCTCAAAACAGCCACCATACCTACCTATCATGGCATTTCCATCGCCATTCCGAGATATATTGCCATGCAACTTTCATCATCATCATATACATGACTTGAGCATTTATTGTCATATTGCTTTGCATGATCGTAAGATAGCTAGCATGATGTTTTCATGGCTTGTCCGTTTTTTGATGTCATTGCTACGCTAGATCATTGCACATCCTGGTACACCGCCGAAGGCATTCATATAGAGTCATATCTTTGTTCTAGATATCGAGTTGTAATATTGACTTGTAAGTAAATAAAAGTGTGATGATCATCATTATTAGGACATTGCCCCAGTGAGGAAGGGATGATGGAGACTATGATTCCCCCACAAGTCGGGATGAGACTCCGGACGAAAAAAAGAGAAGGCCCAAAAAACAAAAAAAATGAGAGAAAAAGAGAGAATGGGCAATGTTACTATCCTTTTACCACACTTGTGCTTCAAAGTAGCACCATGTTCTTCATATAGAGAGTCTCTTAAGTTATCACTTTCATATACTAGTGGGAATTTTTAGTATAGAACTTGGCTTGTATATTCCAACGATGGGCTTCCTCAAATGCCCTAGGTCTTCATGAGAAAGCAAGTTAGATGCACACCCACTTAGTTTCAGTTTGAGCTTTCATATACTTATAGCTCTAGTGCATCCGTTGCATGGCAATCCCTACTCCTCACATTGATATCTATTAATGGGCATCTCCATAGCCCGTTGATACGCCTAGTTGATGTGAGACTTTCTCCTTTTTTGTCTTCTCCACATAACCCCCACCATCATATTCTATTCCACCTATAGTGCTATGTCCATGGCTCACGCTCATGTATTTCGTGAAAGTTGAAAAGGTTTGAGAACGTCAAAAGTATGAAACAATTGCTTGGCTTGTCATCGGGGTAGTGCATGATGTGAATGCTTTGTGTGGTGAAGATGGACCATAGCCAGACTATAGGATTTTGTAGGGATGAGCTTTCTTTGGCTATGTTATTTCAATAAGACATAATTGCTTGGTTGGTATGCTTGAAATATTATTGTCTTTATGTCAAAGGATAGATTATTGCTTTGAATCACTCGTGTCTTAATATTCATGCCATGATTAGACATATGATCAAGATTATGCTAGGTAGCATTCCACATCAAAAATTATCTTTTTTATCATTTACCTACTCGAGGACGAGCAGGAATTAACCTTGGGGATGTTGATACGCCTCCGTCGTATCTATAATTTTTGATTGTTCCATGCCAATATTATTCAACTTTCATATACTTTTTGGCAACTTTTTATATTATTTTTGGGACTAACATATTGATCCAGTGCCCAGTGCCAGTTCCTGTCTGTTGCATGTTTTTGGTTTCGCAGAATATCCATATCAGACGGAGTCCAACCGGGATAAAAACAGACGGAGCTTATTTTTGGAAAATATGGAAAATTCGGAAGGAAAATCAACGCAAACCAGTGCCCAAGGTGGTCACGAGGCAGGCGGGCGCGCCCCTACCCTCGTGAGCCCATCGTAAGGCGGTTGACGCTCTTCTTTTGCCGCAAGAAAGCTAATATTCGGGAAAAATCACGGTGAAGGTTCCAGGCCAATCGGAGTTACGGATCTCCATATATACACGAAACGGTGAAACAGAGCCAAGAATAGAACGCAGAAACAGAGAGAGACAGAGAGATAGATCCAATCTCGGAGGGGCTCTCGCCCCTCCCACGCCATGGGAGCCAAGGACCAGAGGGGAAACCCTTCTCCCATCTAGGGAGGAGGTCAAGGAAGAAGAAGAAGAAGGGGGCCCTCTCCCCTTGCTTCCGGTGGCGCCGGAGCGTTGCCGGGGCCATCATCATCACCGCCATCTTCACCAACAACTTCACCGCCATCATCACCAACTCTTCCCCTCTCTATGCAGCAGTGTAACCTCTCTCTTAACCGCTGTAATCTCTACTTAAACATGGTGCTCAACACTATATATTATTTCCCAATGATGTATGGCTATCCTATGATGTTTGAGTAGATCTGTTTTGTCCTAATGGCTATTTGATGATCGTGATTGGTTGAGTTGTATGTTTTATTATTGGTGCTTTCCTACGGTGCTCTCCGTGTCACGCAAGCGTGAGGGATTCCTGCTGTAGGTCTTGCAATATGCTTATGATTTGCTTATGGTGGGTGGCGTGAGTGACAGAAGCACAGACCCGAGTAAGTAGGTTGTTTGCGTATGGGATAAAGGGGACTTGATACTTTAATGCTATGGTTGGGTTTTACCTTAATGAATCTTTAGTAGTTGCGGATGCTTGCTAGAGTTCCAATCATAAGTGCATATGATCCAAGTAGAGAATGTATGTTAGCTTATGCCTCTCCCTCGAATAAAATTGCAATAATGATTACCGGTCTAGTTATCGATTGCCTAGGGACAAATAACTTTCTTGTTGACAAAAGCTCTTTACTAAAGCTAATTTAGTTGTGTCTTTATCTTAGCAGCCCCTAGTCTTTATTTTCGTGCTCTTTACTTTCTTGCAAGCTTACCCAAAAACACCTACAAAGTACTTCTTGTTTCATACTTGTTTCCGATAAAGCGAACGTCAAGTGTGCGTAGAGTTGTACCGGTGGTCGATAGAACTTGAGGCAATATTTGTTCTACCTTTATCTCCTCGTTGGGTTCAACACTCTTACTTATCGAAAGAGGCTACAATTGATCCCCTATACTTGTGGGTTATCAATTGCCAAGTGTTTCGTAGAGATAATCACAAAATGGTCTTTACCGATACACGTAGAGGTGATCTTTACATTGTTGATTTCACTAAAAAGGCTCAACCTAGAACTTGCCTAATTGCTAAATCCTCGAAAGGTTGGTTGTGGCATAGAAGTTTAGGTCATGTGGGCATGTGAAATCTTGATAAGCTTCTTAAAGGTGATCATATCCTTGGAGTAAAAGACGTTATATTTGACAATGATAGACTTTGTAGTGCTTGTCAAGAAGGAAAACAAGTTGGAGGAAGCCACCCCGTGAAGAACATTATGACCACGAGAAGACCGCTCGAGCTACTTCATATGGATCTTTTTGGTCCCAATGCGTACAAGAGTATCGGTGGTAACTCATTCGGTCTAGTTATAGTTGATGCTTTTTCAAGATTTACGTGGGTGTTCTTTCTTGATGATAAATCACAGGTCCAAAAGATCTTCAAGAACTTCGCTAGGAAGGCCCAAAATCAATTTGAAATGAAGATCAAGAAGGTTCGCAGCGACCACGGAACGGAGTTCAAGAACGCAAATGTGTTTCTTGACGAAGAAGGGATTTCACATGAGTTCTCGGCTACGTAAATGCCTCAACAAAATGGAGTTGTTGAGAGGAAGAACCGAACTCTTATTGAGATGGCGAGGACGATGCTTGATGAGTACAAGACTCCAAAGCACTTTTGGGCAGAAGCTGTTAAGACAACTTGTCATGCAACAAATCGCTTGTATCTTCACAAGCTACTCGGCAAGACGGCATACGAGCTCCTCACCGGTAACAAACCCCAAGTTGGATACTTTCGAGTATTTGGCTCAAAGTGTTACATTCTTAACAAGCATCATCGTTCTAAATTTGCTCCTAAATCTCACGAAGGTTTCCTACTTGGTTATGGCTCAAACTCTCACACTTACCGTGTCTACAACAATTTCACCCGAAAGGTTGAAGAGACGGTAGATGTGAAGTTGATAAATCTAACGGCTCTCAAGTAGAGCAATTGCCAATTTATGAAGGGGATAAAGATCCTTTATAAGCAATCCAAGACTTATCTATTGGCAAGATCCGTCCAATGGAGGTGAAGGAGAGTACCTCGTCCATCCAAGTGAAAGCTTCTACCTCACGACAAGGTGAACCAAGAGTCGACATGGAAGCATCCACGAGTGGGACACACCAAGATGAAGAAAACGAGGAAGTACACCAAGATGAACCTCATCAACCTCCTTCTCCACCACGACAAGGAAATGACAACGTCAACAATGAACAAGGACAAGATGATGAAGAAGATGTTACACCCCAAGCAAAACAAAAGCTCTCACGAGTTCGAGCAAGAGTCGCTAGAGACCATCCCGTCAAGCAAATCTACAATGATATCCAAACCGGGAGAATCACTCGCTCTAAATCTCGTTTGGCTAACTTTTGTGAACATAATTCATTCATCTCTAGTATTGAACCTATGAAGGTTGAAGAAGCATTGGAAGATCCGGATTGGATAAACGCCATGAATGAAGAGCTACACAACTTTGAGAGAAATCAAGTGTGGACATTGGTCGAGAAGCCCGACAACAACCACAACATCATTGGTACCAAATGGGTGTTTTGCAACAAGCAAGACGAAGATGGTCAAGTCGTCCGCAACAAAGCTCGTCTCGTCGCCCAAGGCTACACTCAAGTCGAAGGTATGGACTACGGTGAGACATATGCCCCCATTGCTAGACTTGAGTCCATCCGCATCTTGCTTGCCTATGCTAATCTCCATGATATCACTTTATACCAAATGGACATTAAAAGTGCTGTTCTAAATGGTGAAATTGAGGAGGACGTTTATGTTAAACAACCTCCCGGCTTTGTCAATCCTAAGAAACCCGATCATGTTTAAAAACTTCACAAAGCTCTTTATGGTCTTAAACAAGCTCCTAGAGCATGGTATAAATGCTTGACCAAGTTCCTTACTGAAAAAAGGCTTTGAGATTGGAAAGATAGATTCTGCTCTTTTTATTAAAAGGGTTAACAATGAATTGTTTCTGTGCCAAATTTATGTTGATGCTATCATATTTCATTCGACTAACCCTCATTTTAGTGAAAAGTTCAGAAAGCTAATGTCAGAGAAGTTTGAGATGTCTATGATGAGTGAACTCAAGTTCTTTCTTGGTTTGCAAATCAAGAAAACTAAGGAAGGCACCTTTGTTTCTCAAACAAAGTGCACCAAGGACTTATTCAAGAAGTTCAACATGCAAGAAAGCAAAGGTATGAAAACTCCCATGCCTACTAGTGGACATCTTGATCTGACTAAGGATGGTAAACTGATTGATCAAAAGGTTTATCGCTCTATGATTGGTTCATTGTTATATCTATGTGCCTCTCGTCCCGATATTATGCTAAGTGTGTGTGCATGTGTGCACGATATCAAGTGCCCCCCAAATAATGTCATATTAAGGCTATGAAAAGGATAGTGAGATACTTGATACATACACCAAATTTTGGCATTTGGTATCCTAAGAGGTCTTCTTTTGATCTTGTTGGCTATTCCGACTCGGACTATGCCGGAGACAAGGTTGATAGAAAGTCCACTTCGGGTACTTGTCAATTTCTTGGTAGATCTCTTGTATCCTGGTCCTCTAAGAAATAAAACTCGGTATCCTTATCCACCGCCGAAGCGAAATACATTCCCGCCGGTTCATGTTGTGCTCAATTATTTTGGATGACCCAAACTCTTAAAGATTATGGGATCAATGTGAAACATGTTCCTTTGCTTTGTGACAATGAAAGTGCTATTAAGATTGCTCACAATCTCGTGCAACATTCTCGAACTAAGCATATTGAAGTTCGCCATCATTTCATTCGAGATCATGTTGCTAAAGGGGACATTGATCTTAAACATGTTCGTACCAATAAGCAATTGGCAGATATATTCACCAAACCGCTTGATGAGAAAGTCTTTCACCGCTTGAGAGGCGAATTGAACATCATTGATGCTTCGAACTTGGAGTAGGAACTCCATTTGGATATATGCAAGGCATGAATCTATGACTAATCCTTGATACTTCTTATGATGATATTCATATGTCTTGGATATACTTGCACCCTTTCATGCTATCTAACCCTTGTAGGTACTTGGATGAATCTAAATCTATGAGATTGCAATTCACTCACATCTTGAGCAATCTCTACATCACCAAGTCTCTACACAATGGTGGTTGATGACGAGGAAGCATGAAATCCTTCAACATATCCTTTGACAAATTCTATGTATCAAATTTCATGATTGTCATTTTGGATACACAAGTGCTCTTCTTGTCAAAGCGAACTCATGTTGGTAGATGAACTCAACTCCAAGTGGTGCTCCCAACCATTCTTGCACTACATCAACCTTGAGCACCCCACGCAAGTTCAACTACATGATCAAGATCAACACCACCACCCAAGGAATGTCATTCCATCTTAGAGAAGCTTTACCTCAAGTCATAGGTCAAAGCAACTCAACAAGATGAGTATACGTCAAATGCTTAAACGAAAAATGGTAACCCCATTTTGAGCTTAAACAATGAGTATGACTTATTATCAAGTGGTCTCACTTGACTCCTCAGTCAATATACTCTAACATAGGTGACTTTATCACCGCCAAATTCTGGATGAAGTTCTCTAGTGTTTCCTTGAGTTTTTGCATTTGCAAACTTCATCTAAATTTTCTTTTCTCTGTGTTGTTCTGCATTCCATCCATCCAATTCATTGCAAATCTTTCAGTTAATTCCTTGCAAATCTTTGTGAGATCTTACTTGCCTAGTGAGCTGAGGTGACAAGTGTTCTCTCTGTGTTGAACTCGGTCATACCGATCTGTTGCTTTCGGTCACACCGAACCAATTCGGTACCACCGAAGACTACAACTCGGTATCACCAATTTCACTGTAGAGAAGACAATTTTCCATATGTTCCTATAGTTTTATTCCAGCTCCACTCGATGATTCTTGTCCTCTACCAGCTTCAAAACCTATATGCTGCTTTGCTCTGTGACTCAAAGACCAAACCTATTTTGACTCACACTCCAGAAGATCCCTTCTTGGAAATTGATGTCAAAGGGGAGAGAGATCACATCAAAGCTTATTCTCTTCAAAGGGAGATAAAAGGAAAAAGGGAGAGAGATGTACTCACTTCAAAGGCCCAGATGCTTGATGTTCAAGAGGAGAGAAGTCACATGTCTTTAAGAGGGGAAAGACATGTGTATGTTTGTGTTTATGATCTGTTTCACTCTAATTTTGTTTCCCTATGTTCTCCCATAATCCAGTATAAGATTCAGGGGGAGAAAGACTGCTAGGGAAGGAAATCTTTGAATTCATTGCATATATTTACCTTTTGGGAACATGTCTATATCAAATAGTGTACTCAGTACTCACTCTCTACATGTCATCTCAGTCTTGGTACTCTTGTGGTTTCTTTTGGTTGCTCTGGCTTGTAAATGTATCTGTGTTATCTAACCTTGTTTACTCAGGTTCATTCCTTCCTAAGCCAACTCAAGACCACAAGGTAAGTATATGCATCACACTCGTGTGCATGAGGATTTCTTACTGATGTACATATTGTTTGCAAGAAGGACTCATGAGCATGTACGTACATCTCCTATTTTCACATCTTTTGCTTTGATGCATATAGCCAAGATACATGTAACATATTGCTTACTCTGTCATGCCTATGCATTCACATGCTCTTATATTCCATATTTACATGATTGCATACATATAGGGGAGCCTATGCATGTTACATGCCTTTCCAAAGCTTTACTTGTTATTCTCTATATCTTTATCTAAAGCTTTGATGTATGTTGTCATCAATTACCAAAAAGGGGTAGATTGAAAGCACAAGTGCTCCCTGGGTGATTTTGGTAATTAATGTCAATATATATCTTGTTGGACTAATGCTTTCATCTAGTATGTTTCAGATAAGTTCAACAATGGAGTGGCATGGACTAGAGGATGTGGAACCCTTTCGAGATGATAAGGACAAAGGATTGGCTCAAGCTCAAAGCTCAGGACTCTACTTTTTCTATTTCAGTGATCCAAGAACACATTGAGTCCATAGGAAATCCAATACTATTAAGAGGGGATGAGGTGTTTCTTAATTGCTTGCTTGCTCAAAGTGCTTAGTGATATGCTCCACAACCCTCAACTACTTTCTCAATCCACATATGTCCCAAACCAAAAGTCAAACTCGGCTCTACCGAAATTTCCTATCCGGCGCCACCGAGTTCTCTTGACATAGCCACTGCCAGAAACCCTAATAAATTTAGTCTCACCGATGGGATCTCGGTCTCACCGAGATGGGCTTGCAAACTCTCTGTTGCCTATTGCATTAATTTCGGTCCCACCAAAATATGAAATCGGTCCCACCGAGTTTGCTTGGCCAATTCTGTGTTTAGCTTATTACCAAAATCGGTCCCACCAAGTTTGTGTAATCGGTCCAACCGAGATGAGGCTTTAACCTAACCCTAGCACATCGGTCCCACCGAGTTCATCATGTCGGTCCCACCGAAATGCCTAACAGTCACATTATGAACCAAATCGGTCTGACCGAGTTTTATACTTCGGTCCCACCGAGTTTGGTGATTTGTGTGTAACAGTTAGATTTTGTGTGGAGGCTATATATACCCCTCCACCCACTCTTCATTCGTGAAGAGAGCCATCAGAATATGCCTACACTTCCAACACACACTTTCTAAGCAAGAACCACCTACACTTGTGTTGAGGTCAAGATATTCCATTCCAACCACATGAATCTTGATCTCTAGCCTTCCCCAAGTTGCTTTCCACTTAAATCATCTTTATACCAAATCCAATCCTATGAGAGAGAGCTGAGTGTTGGGGAGACTATCATTTGAAGCACAAGAGCAAGGAGTTTATCATCAACACACCATCTATTACCTTTTGGAGAGTGGTGTCTCCTAGATTGGTTAGGTGTCACTTGGGAGCCTCCCTCAAGATTGTGGAGTTGAACCAAGGAGTTTGTACGGGCAAGGAGATCGCCTACTTTGTGAAGATCTACCCTAGTGAGGCAAGTCCTTCTTGGGCGATGGCCATGGTGGGATAGAAAAGGTTGCTTCTTCGTGGACCCTTCGTGGGTGGAGCCCTCCGTGGACTCGCGCAACCATTACCCTTCACGGGTTAAAGTATCCATCAACGTGGATGTACGATAGCACCACCTATCGAAACCACGCCAAAAATATCCGTGTCTCCAATTGCGTTTGCACACTCCAATCCCATCCCTTTACATTCTTGCAACTTGCATGATTTACTTTCCGCTGCTCATATACTCTTGTCATGCTTGCTTGATATGTATTGTGAATGTTTGAACTTGTGCTAAAACTCCACCTCAACTCAAAGAATTTAAAATTTGCAACTTTTCTTGCTAAGTGTCTATTAACCCCCTCTAGACACCTCTTCTCGATCCTTTCAATTGGTATCAGAGCATTAGTCTCCATTGCTTTGGTTTAAACACCTTTGGAGGAAGATGGATGAGTCTATGTTGGGGAGTCTTAGACGTAGAGTGCCTATTCTTGATGGAGAGTACTTTCATGAGTGAAAAAATGAGATGCTTGATATTCTCAATGAATATCATTTGACCAAGTACATTACTACTCCTTGTGGTCGCATTGTTGATCCCTTGCATCCCACACCTGATGAGGATCTTGACATGATTTGCAACCTTAGAACTGTTAATCTTATTACAAGAGGTTTGCCTAGAAATTTGCTTGGTTGCTTGCCTACTCTTGATTGTGCCTACACCATATGGAGATTCCTTGAGGAACGATTTCCAAACTATTCCTTGAAAAACTTAGATGAGATCCTTCATAAGTCTATTGCCTTGAGTAAGATGAGTTCCAATGATCCCAAATTTGGTGACTGTTTATTTGAGCTTACAAATCTTATGAGTGCCAAAGGAGATGTTGGAATCATTAGCAATATCATTTCCGAAGTCATTAGGATTCATAGAGATGAACATTATTATGGTCATACATCTAATGAATCACCCTCTCTAGGAATTGATCCACCACATGACGATGTTGAACATGGATACTATGATGAGGATGATGATAGTGACTATGATCTTGATGATGCAATGAGACACTTTGGTCTTATGGCTAACCTTCGCGGCTACATGGCTGGAGGAAAGGAATGGGTCCTTGATAGTGGATGTATCGATCATATGACCGGAGACAAAGATATGTTTCGCGAGCTTGCTGAAAACGACGGCCCTCGAAAGTATCTCACTTTTGGTGATAACTCAAAGGGTAAGGTGGTTGGCCTTGGTAAGGTGGCCATCTCACATGATAGCTCCATACAAAATTTATGCTTGTTGAATCTCTTGGCTACAATTTACTTTCCATATCTAGACTTGCTGACTTTGGTTTCAATGTCCTATTTACTGAAGTAGACTGCCAAGTGTTTCGTAGAGATAATCATAAAATGGTCTTACCGGTACACGTAGAGGTGATCTTTACATTGTTGATTTCACTAAAAAGGCTCAACCTAGAACTTGCCTAATTGCTAAATCCTCAAAAGGTTGGTTGTGGCATAGAAGGTTAGGTCATGTGGGCATGCGAAATCTTGATAAGCTTATTAAAGGTGATCATATCCTTGGAGTAAAAGATGTTATATTTGACAAGGATAGATTTTGTAGTGCTTGTCAAGCAGGAAAACAAGTTGGAGGAAGCCACCCCGTGAAGAACATTATGACCATGAGAAGACCGCTCGAGCTACTTCATATGGATCTTTTTGGTCCCAATGCCTACTAGAGTCTCGGTGGTAACTCATCCGGTCTAGTTATAGTTGATGATTTTTCAAGATTTACGTGGGTGTTCTTTCTTGATGATAAATCGCAGGTCCAAAAGATCTTCAAGAACTTCGCTAGGAAGGCCCAAAATCAATTTGAAGTGAAGATCAAGAAGGTTCGTAATGACAATGGAACGGAGTTCAAGAACGCAAATGTGGATACTTTTCTTGATGAAGAAGGGATTTCACATGAGTTCTCAGCTACGTACACACCTCAACAAAATGGAGTTGTTGATAGGAAGAACCGAACTCTTATTGAGATGGCGAGGACGATGCTTGATGAGTACAAGACTCCAAAGCACTTTTGGGCGGAAGCCGTTGAGACAGCTTGTCATGCAACAAATCGCTTGTATCTTCACAAGCTACTCGTCAAGACGGCATACGAGCTCCTCACCGGTAACAAAACCCAAGTTGGATACTTTCGAGTATTTGGCTCAAAGTGTTACATTCTTGACAAGCATCGTCATTCTAAATTTGCTCCTAAATCTCACGAAAGTTTCCTACTTGGTTATGGCTCAAACTCTCACACTTACCGTGTCTACAACAATTTCACCCGAAAGGTTGAAGAGACGGTAGATGTGAAGTTTGATGAATCTAACGGCTCGCAAGTAGAGCAATTGAGAATTGATGTAGGGGATAAAGATCCTTCGGAAGCAATCCAAGACTTATCTATTGGCAAGATCCGTCCAACGGAGGTGAAGGAGAGTACCTCGTCCGTCCAAGTGGAAGCTTCTACCTCACAACAAGGTGAACCAAGAGTCGACAAGAAGCATCCACGAGTGGGACACACCAAGATGAACAAAACGAGGAAGTACACCAAGATGAACCTCATCAACCTCCTTCTCCACCATGACAAGGAAATGACAACGTCAACAATGAAGAAGGACAAGATGATGAAGAAGATGTTCCACCCCAAGCAAAACAAAAGCTCTCACGAGTTCGAGCAAGAGTCGCTAGAGACCATTCCGTCGAGCAAATCTACAATGATATCCAAACCGGGAGAATCACTCGCTCTAAATCTTGTCTGGCTAATTTTTGTGAACATTATACATTCATCTCTAGTATTGAACCTATGAAGGTTGAATAAGCATTGGAAGATCCGGATTGGATAAACGCCATGCATGAAGAGCTACACAACTTTGAGAGAAATCAAGTGTGGACATTGGTCGAGAAGCCCGACAACAACCATAACATCATTGGTACCAAATGGGTGTTTCGCAACAAGCAAGATGAAGATGTTCAAGTCATCCGAAACAAAGCTCATCTCGTCTCCCAAGGCTGCACACAAGTCGAAGGTATGGACTGCGGTGAGACATATGCCCCCGTTGCTATACTTGAGTCCATCCGCATCTTGCTTGCCTATGCTGATCACCATGATATCACTTTATACCAAATGGACATTAAAAGTGCTTTTCTAAATGATGAAATTGAGGAGGAAGTTTATGTTAAACAACCTCCTGGCTTTGTCAATCCTAAGAAACCCGATCATGTTTACAAACTTCACAAAGCTCTTTATGGTCTTAAACAAGCTCATAGAGCGTGGTACAAATGCTTGACCAAGTTCCTTACTGAAAAAGGCTTTGATATTGGAAAGATAGATTCTTCTCTTTTTTACTAAAAGGGTTAACGGTGAATTGTTTGTGTGCAAATTTATGTTGATGATATCATATTTGGTTCGACTAACCCTCATTTTAGTGAAAAGTTCAGAAAGCTAATGTCGGATAAGTTTGAGATGTCTATGATGAGTGAACTCAAGTTCTTTCTTCGTTTGCAAATCAAGCAAACTAAGGAAGGCACCTTTGTTTCTCAAACAAAGTACACCAAGGACTTATTCAAGAAGTTCAACATGCAAGAAAGCAAAGGTATGAAAACTCCCATGCCTACTAGTGGACATCTTGATCTGACTAAGGATGGTAAACCGGTTGATCAAAAGGTTTATCGCACTATGATTGGTTAATTGTTATATCTATGTGCCTCTCGTCCCGATATTATGCTAAGTGTGTGCATGATTGTCATTTTGGATACACAAGTGCTCTTCCTTGCAAAGCTAACTCATGTAGGTAGATGAACTCAACTCCAAGTGGTTCTCCCAACCATTCTTGCGCTACATCAACCTTGAGCACCCCACGCAAGTTCAACTACATGATCAAGATCAACACCACCACCTAAGGTATGTCACTCCATCTTAGAGAAGCTTTACCTCAAGTCATAGGTCAAAGCAACTAAACAAGATGAGAATACATCAAATGCTTAAACGAAAAATGGTAACCCCATTTTGAGCTGAAACGATGAGTATGACTTATGATCAAGTGTTCTCACTTGACTCAGTCAATATACTCTAACATAGGTGACTTTGTCACTGCCCAATTCTAGATGAAGTTCTCTAGTGTTTCCTTGAGTTTTTGCATTTGCAAACATCATCTAGATTTTCTTTTCTCTGTGTTGTTCTGCATTCCCTGCATCCAATTCATTGCAAATCTTTCAGTTAATTCCTTGCAAATCTTTGTGAGATCTTACTTGCCTAGTGAGCTGAGGTGACAAGTGTTCTCTCTGTGTTGAACTCGGTCATACCGATCTGTTGCTTTCGGTCACACCGAACCAATTCGGTACCACCGAAGACTACAACTCGGTATCACCAATTTCACTGTAGAGAAGACAATTTTCCATATGTTCCTATAGTTTTATTCCAGCTCCACTCGATGATTCTTGTCCTCTACCAGCTTCAAAACCTATATGCTGCTTTGCTCTGTGACTCAAAGTCCAAACCTATTTTGACTCACACTCCAGAAGATCCCTTCTTGGAAATTGATGTCAAAGGGGAGAGAGATCACATCAAAGCTTATTCTCTTCAAAGGGAGAGAAAAGGAAAAAGGGAGAGAGATGTACTCACTTCAAAGGCCCAGATGCTTGATGTTCAAGAGGAGAGAAGTCACATGTCTTTAAGAGGGGAAAGACATGTGTATGTTTGTGTTTATGATCTGTTTCACTCTGATTTTGTTTCCCCATGTTCTCCCATTATCCAGTATAAGATTCAGGGGGAGAAAGACTGCTAGGGAAGGAAATCTTTGAATTCATTGCATATATTTACCTTTTGGGGACATGTCTATATCAAATAGTGTACTCAGTACTCACTCTCTACATGTCATCTCAGTCTTGGTACTCTTGTGGTTTCTTTTGGTTGCTCTGGCTTGTAAATGTATCTGTGTTATCTAACCTTGTTTACTCAGGTTCATTCCTTCCTAAGCCAACTCAAGACCACAAGGTATGTATATGCATGACACTCAACTCCAAGATGATGAAGAAGATGTTACACCCCAAGCAAAACAAAAGCTCTCACGAGTTCGAGCAAGAGTCGCTAGAGACCATTCCGTCGAGCAAATCTACAATGATATCCAAACCGGGAGAATCACTCGCTCTAAATCTCGTCTGGCTAATTTTTGTGAACATTATACATTCATCTCTAGTATTGAACCTATGAAGGTTGACGAAGCATTGGAAGATCCGGATTGGATAAATGCCATGCATGAAGAGCTACACAACTTTGAGAGAAATCAAGTGTGGACATTGGTCGAGAAGCCAGACAACAACCACAGCATCATTGGTACCAAATGGGTGTTTTGCGCTACATGTCGGAGAAGTTTGAGATGTCTATGATGAGTGAACTCAAGTTCTTTCTTGGTTTGCAAATCAAGAAAACTAAGGAAGGCACCTTTGTTTCTCAAACAAAGTACACCAAGGACTTATTCAAGAAGTTCAACATGCAAGAAAGCAAAGGTATGAAAACTCCCATGCCTACTAGTGGACATCTTGATTTGACTAAGGATGGTAAACCGATTGATCAAAAGGTTTATCGCTCTATGATTGGTTCATTGTTATATATATGTGCCTCTCGTCCCGATATTATGCTAAGTGTGTGTGCATGTGTGCACGATATCAAGTGCCCCCCAAAGAATGTCATATTAAGGCTGTGAAAAGGATAGTGAGATATTTGATACATACACCAAATTTTGGCATTTGGTATCCTAAGAGGTCTTATTTTGATCTTGTTGGCTATTCCGACTCGGACTATGCCGGAGACAAGGTTGATAGAAAGTCCACTTTGGGTACTTGTCAATTTCTTGGTAGATCTCTTGTATCCTGGTCCTCCAAGAAACAAAACTCAGTATCCTTATCCACAACCGAAGCGGAATACATTGCCGCCGGTTCATGTTGTGCTCAATTACTTTGGATGACCCAAACTCTTAAAGATTATGGGATCAATGTGAAACATGTTCCTTTGCTTTGTGACAATGAAAGTGCTATTAAGATTGCTCACAATCTCGTGCAACATTCTCGAACTAAGCATATTGAAGGTCATCATCATTTCATTCGAGATCATGTTGCTAAAGGGGACATTGATCTTAAACATGTTCGTACCAATAAGCAATTGGCGGATATATTCACCGAACCGCTTGATGAGAAAGTCTTTCGCCGTTTGAGAGGCGAATTGAACATCATTGATGCTTCGAACTTGGAGTAGGAACTCCATTTGGATATATGCAAGGCATGAATCTATGACTAATCCTTGATACTTATTATGATGATATTCATATGTCTTGGATATACTTGCACCCTTTCATGCTATCTAACCCTTGTAGGTACTTGGATGAATCTAAATCTATGATATTGCAACTCACTCACATCTTGAGCAATCTCTACATCACCAAGTCTCTACACAATGGTGGTTGATGACGAGGAAGCATGAAATCCTTCAACATATCCTTTGAAAAATTCTATGTATCAAATTTCATGATTGTCATTTTGGATACACAAGTGCTCTTCTTGTCAAAGCTAACTCATGTAGGTAGATGAACTCAACTCCAAGTGGTGCTCCCAACCATTCTTGCGCTACATCAACCTTGAGCACCCCATGCAAGTTCAACTACATGATCAAGATCAACACCACCGCCCAAGGTATCTCATCCCATCTTAGAGAAGATTTACCTCAAGTCATAGGTCAAAGCAACTCAACAAGATGAGTATACATCAAATGCTTAAATGAAAAATGGTAACCCCATTTTGAGCTTAAACGATGAGTATGACTTATGATCAAGTGTTCTCACTTGACTCCTCAGTCAATATACTCTAACATAGGTGACTTTATCACCGCCAAATTCTAGATGAAGTTCTCTAGTGTTTCCTTGAGTTTTTGCATTTGCAAACTTCATCTAGATTTTCTTTTCTCTGTGTTGTTCTGCATTCCCTGCATCCAATTCATTGCAAATCTTTCAGTTAATTCCTTGCAAATCTTTGTGAGATCTTACTTGCCTAGTGAGCTGAGGTGACAAGTGTTCTCTCTGTGTTGAACTCGGTCATACCGATCTGTTGCGTTCGGTCACTGTCGGTGTCAAAACCGGCGGATCTCGGGTAAGGAGTCCTGAACTATGCGTCTAAGGCGGATGGTAACAGGAGGCAGGGGACACAACGTTTTACCCAGGTTCGGGCCCTCTTGATGGAGGTAAAACCCTACGTCCTGCTTGATTAATATTGATGATATGGGTAGTACAAGAGTAGATCTACCACGAGATCAGAGAGGCTAAACCCTAGAAGCTAGCCTATGGTATGATTGTATATTGTCCTACGGACTAAAACGCTCCGGTTTATATAGACACCGGAGAGGTTAGGGTTACACAAGGTCGGTTACAAAGGAGGAGATACACATATCTGTATCGCCTAGCTTGCCTTCCACGCCGAGTAGAGTCCCATCCAGACACGAGACGAAGTCTTTAATCTTGTATCTTCATAGTCCAACAGTCCGGCCAAAGGATATAGTCCGGCTGTCCAGAGACCCCCTAATGCAGGACTCCCATAGTAGCCCCTGAACCAGGCTTTCAATGACGATGAGTCCGGCGCGCAGTATTGTCTTCGGCATTGCAAGGCGGGTTGCTCCTCCGAATATACCACGGAAGAATTTGAATATAAGGATAGTGTCCGACCCTGCAAAATAAGTTCCACATACCACCATAGAGAGAATAATATTTCCACAAATCCAATTTGCTGACTTATTTTGGCAACACGACATTATGTCACGGCCCGGTGATTATTCGAACCGTTTCCTTTAACTAGCCCCGCACATAACGCGAGGCAGTTTTTTGACACGTCTTGTCAAAGCAGAGATCGTGTCCCCTTATCACGGGATTCTCATCAATACGGGTGTGGGTAACCCAACCGTGCCATCGATTACGGCGCTTGGGGGACAAGCGAGTTTTACTAGGCTAGTGGGGACGCATAGTTTCATCTGCCCATATAAAGGGATAAGGATTTACCTTTTCATCCACGCCTTCTGCCTCCTTTGCTCATCCACCTTCGCACACTTGAGCTCCAGCGCCCAAGTTCGCATTTCCCACCTCGACCTTCTCCAACCATGTCCGGAGTGGGAGGCAGGTGGATGGTCTCCTCCGTCACGGAGGGACACGTCAAGAAGCTGAGGAGAGCCGGATACTTGCCCGACGGCATCGCGCACCGGCTCCCAGAGGAGGGGCAGCTCATCCCCACCCCCAGGCCCCATGAGAGGGTAGTGTTCCTCACCCATTTCCTCCACGGACTGGGATTTCCTCTCCACCCATTTGTCCGGGGGCTCATGTTCTACTACGGCCTGGATTTCCACGATCTGGCCCCAAACTTTATCCTCAATATCTCGGCGTTTATCGTCGTGTGCGAGGCTTTCCTCCGCATCAAGCCCCACTTCGGCTTATGGCTGAAGACTTTCAATGTCAAGCCGAAGGTAGTGAGCGGCCGCCAGGCGGAGTGCGGAGGCGCCATGGTGGGCAAGATGCCCAACGTCACATGGCTCGAGGGCTCCTTCGTGGAGACCATAAAGGGGTGGCAATCGGGGTGGTTCTACATCACCGAGCCGCGTGACCCTACATGGGTAGCGGCCCCCGAGTTCCGATCTGGCTTCCCCACACGGCTCACCTCCTGGCAAGAGAAGGGCCTGTCCTGGGGTAGTCCGGGAGAGCTAACCGGACTCCAAACATGTATTCAAAACATGGTGAACAAGAAGCTCAAACTCGTCAACGTAGTCCAGGTCATGCTCCACCGCCGGATCCTCCCGTGCCAACAACGGGACTTCAACTTGTGGGAGTTCGACCCGGCGCAGCACCGAACTCTGAACAGGCTCTTCGACACAACTCACGAAGATGCCTGGAGGGTGCTGTTCAAGAGCGCCGAGGTCCCCCCTCCCATTACTGAGGATCGCGGATTCAGCGTGAAGCGCCAAGCCAGTGCGGTAAGCTGCTTTACCTCTCACATGATACTTATTTTTTATAGATTGACTCCATGCAGGATCTAAACTCCCATACCTTTGACAGGACTGGCAGGAGACAGCCGGACAGATCGACTGTCCGGCTCCTTTGCCCGAAGGCCCAGCAGACGCTCTTCTGGCGAAGATGCTGACTCCGGCCCCTTATACGGTGACGGAAAAGACCAAGAAGGCCAAGGGAACCCAAAAGAGTTCCCGACGCCAGGCATCGTCGGACTCACCGTCCGAGGACTCTATGGCGCAATCCTCCCCCGAAGATGAGGAGGCAGAAGAAGATGCTCCCCTTCCAGACGGGGGAGACAAGAAAAGGAAGGCCACCCCAACTGGGGACGCCGAAGGGTCCAAGAAGGGGAGAACTCTCCTTCTGGACTTCTCTACCACCGCCGCCGACGGCGAAGACGAGTGGCTGCCCAGGGCCAAGCCCCTAGGGAAGTCGTAAGTATTCGAATACCAGAGTAAGTCATAGTATTCCTTTGTCGCATTACTTCACCTAACGCCGAAATATGATTATGCAGGCCGCCCCGAGCCCGTATTGATGTATCATCGGATGGCTCCTTGGGTTCGTCGGATATGGATAGCGATCCAGTCCCGACCACCACCCCCCTCATCCTGCGGACGACGCCGAGGTGCTGTCTCACGAGGCACCGGGTCGAGGGGAGACACTCCCAGAGGCGCCTCAAGGCGGCCTCCCGGACTCTGGGAGCCGAGGGGACAAGCCCCCTAAGAGCTCCGAGTTCGGCCCTCAGCCAAACACCGCGCCGGAACCTCCAGTGGTTCCAGACTCGGGCAGGCAGCCTCCTTCTAAGAGGAACGAGACGCCTGTACCGGTGACCTCTGTCCATCTAGAGGCGCTGGACAATCTGCTGGAAGCGCTTTGCAGCGCTTCCATCGACGAGGAGCACCGCACTATCATGAGTGCGGTGATCCAGAACGTTCAGTCCGCCAAGAGCGGATTGACTGAAGCCTGTGCCAGCCTTCTGACAGGCTTTGAGGTAAGTGTTTAAAATATAGGAAAATATTACCGCATAGACAGTAGCCCCTGATGCTCTGTTCGGTGTTCACAAAGAAAAGCCGAACAGAGGATCAAACAATATCGCACGAGTCTAATATGAGTATGTCAATATGCATATGCAGGCTTCACTGCTGGCATCCGCCGCACTGACTACGGAGGTCGCCGTACTGAAGCAGGACCTTAAAGGGTCGCAGGACGAGCTCGGCCTTGCCAAGAGGCAGCTCGAGGAGAACAAAGGTAAGTAGTACCTAGTCTGTGGATATGTATAAAAAGAGTGTGATTGCAAAATGACAGGATCATCATGAATTTGCCAGGGGCCACGACCGAAGTGGCGACCCTAAAGCAAGCACTGTCCGAGGCCGAAGATAAAGCGGCCAAGGAGCGCACTGAGCGAGAAAAGCAAGAGGCTTGGGTGGGTGAGGTGCAGCAAGAGCTCCAGGCTCTCGTGACGAAGCACGAGGCGTTGGAGCTTGACTCGAAGACGCGAGAGTCTGAGCTTGCCACGGCCCTTGAAAGCGCAAAAAGTGCCAAGGCCGAAGCCCAAAAGGCCCTCCAGGAGATCGACACAATGAAGAAGATAGTGGCGGGTTAGGCATTCTATATGCAGAGCAAGCATGTAAAAGTAAATTACCGATTACTTACCCGAATTCGGAGCTCTCCAGGAGCATTCGCAGATTTGCCCCGCAGCGTGTCGGATGCCGCCCAGTTTTACCAGGTCGAGGAGGGAAGCTCAACGGAGAAGTTTTTCTGGTCTTAGTATACTAGGACCGAACACCCGATGCCTCTGAGCGACCGGCTAAAGCAGCTGGTCGAGCTACACAAGGCGGCCGAACAGGCCATGAAGGGCCTTATAGTCCGGCTGTGGCCTGGCGACGCCCTTCCGAACAGCTACTTCGGCCTGGTGAGGCGGCTTGTGGATGCCTGCCCACGGCTGGAGGTCGTCAAGCGGTCCGTCTGCATCGAAGGTGCACGCCGGGCTATCGCCCGTGTGAAGGTGCAATGAGCCAAGCTAGATGCCGTGAAGCTGATCAAGGAAGGGCTGCCGCAGGGCAAGGAGCATCGCACCCCTGAAATTTATTATGAGGGTGTCCTGAAGGGTGCCCGTCTTGTAGCGGACGAATGTTCGAAGGATGTAATATTTGAGTAAACCTGCTCGTGTGATCATGTATGATGAAAACTTGTTTCATATGCGCTATGCAACGCTTGTGTGAATTTAAAATATTACCTTTTGTTTGGCTGTTTATCCAATCTGAGAGATGGCTAGTCCTCGGCTTCTGCCCCCATGCCACGAGTGCTGGGGTGTTCGGGATAAACCTGAGCACTCTTGTTCCCATGTTTGGGTCCTTCGAGGGAGGTGCTCAGCACAACGAACAAGGCAACCGGACTAATAATGCTTTATCACTCTCACTTAGCCATAGAATTCTATAATTTTAAATTTCGGCGAAGCCCCTGGTATTCGGAAGGCCGAATTCGGGGCGCGATACACGCCTTTAAGCCGGACAGGGCCGGCCCCTCGCTCTAAGCGGCATAAGTCTTTAGGGACTCGAAAACCTCGCCGAACAGCGACCAGTCTCTCGCCTTATCATGACAGTCAGTTTTAGCTTTCTCTACTGAGGTGCTTAGCCCAGCAGAACCGGGGCACAATCGCAGTAGTTCTCCTAGCGCTACCTTAGCCGATAGAGCGGAACGTAAGGTACCAAAACATAGGAGCCGGGCAAACCCAACATTTGACCAAAGACATGATTCGGAGCTGATGCATATAATGCTATAAGTTCGGGGTGCCGCACTTGTGAAAGTGTTCGGACTTTTCACACCATATTGTGGGGTACGTAAGCCCCTGGTGTATTGGCCGTACCAAAGTGTACGGTTGCAAGGCATCATTAATGAACACACATATATATATAACAAGAATGCAATAATAGTCGTAATGTTATGCATTGTTTATTCAAAAAGGTGCGTTAAAGCAGAATGATACAGATGGTGCGATAAGCAAAGAGTAGGACTATGTCCCTTCCAAGGGCAAGCTGAGGAATAGTATTAAATCAAATATTTCGCTCGTTATTGTAATCCACCTGGGAATTCCGTGGTGTGACGTAGCTTTCTGCCTCCTTGGTTGCTGCATCATGTGTTCGGCAATAGTGCTGCCGGACAGGGTTTCCAGAGATTAAGGTCCTGAAAAAGAGAAAAATAACCAAACGGGAAGCCCCTAGTGCGGTTTAAGCCGCGTCTTGGGGCGTGCCGCAGTTGTGCCCCCTCCCCACCTGTGCCCATGGTATTTTTAATGCGTAATTATGTACGCGTGGCACGAGTTTCGCCGTTTGGCTGGGACTGGGGTGGGGGCCGCATTGCTACGCGAGCTCAGATCGCGCCAGGCGGTCTAGTTGCCGATTGCTCCGAGCGCGCTTGAAGGTGTCCGGGTCTTGAAACGCCGAACTGGTGGATTGCCTTGAGAGGCTGCTTTGCGCTTCTGCTGCGAGGGCCGCGGTGTGCTCCTCCGTTCGGAGAGAGCGCTCTGTGTTTCCATTGACTGTAATAACCCCGCGAGGTCCTGGCATCTTGAGCTTGAGGTATGCATAATGCGGTACCGCATTGAATCTCGCAAATGCGGTTCGCCCGAGCAGTGCATGATAACCACTGCGGAACGGGACTATATCGAAGATTAACTCTTCGCTTCGGAAGTTATCCGGGGATCCGAAGACCACTTCCAGTGTAATTGAGCCTGTGCAATGGGCCTCTACGCCTGGAATGACGCCTTTAAAGGTCGTTTTTGTGGGTTTGATCCTTGAGGGGTCTATACCCATTTTGCGCACTGTGTCCTGATAAAGCAGGTTCAGGCTGCTGCCGCCATCCATAAGGACTCGAGTGAGGTGAAATCCCAGAACCAGTGCGGCGAATCCGCCATGACGGATACTAGTGGGATGGTCCCTGCGATCGAAAGTGATCGGATAGGAGGACCATGGGTTGAACTTTGGGGCGACTGGCTCCAACGCATATACGTCCCTGAGCGCACGCTTCCGCTCCCTCTTGGGGATGTGGGTTGCGTATATCATGTTCACCGTCCGCACTTGTGGGGGAAACCTCTTCTGTCCTCCGGTGTGTGGCTGCCGGGGCTCCTCCTCGTCATCGCTATGTGGCCCCTTGTCCTTGTTTTCGGCAATTAACTTGCCGGCCTGCTTGAACACCCAACAATCCCTGTTGGTGTGATTGGCTGGCTTGTCTGGGGTGCCGTGTATTTGACACGAGCGATCGAGTATACGGTCCAAGCTGGACGGACCCGGCGTACTTTGTTTGAATGGCTTTTTCCGCTGACCGGGTTTAGAGCCTTTGAATCCGGCATTGACTGTCGTATCCTCGGTATTATCGCTGTTAATGCGGCGCTTATGTTTGTTGCGACGTGACCTGCTATTGCCGTCCTTGGTATCCGAAGTACCATGGTTCTTTGATATGTTATTACTGCGAGCCAGCCAGCTGTCTTCTCCCGCACAAAAGCGGGTCATGAGTGTCGTGAGGGCTGCCATAGATTTCGGCTTTTCCTGACCAAGGTGCCGGGCTAGCCATTCGTCGCGGATGTTGTGTTTGAAAGCCGCTAGGGCCTCTGCATCCGGACAGTCGACGATTTGATTTTTCTTTGTTAGGAACCGAGTCCAGAATTGCCTGGCCGATTCTTCTGGCTGCTGAATTATGTGGCTCAAGTCATCGGCATCTGGTGGCCGCACATAAGTGCCCTGAAAGTTGTCGAGGAATGCGGCTTCCAGATCTTCCCAACAGCTAATGGACTCTGCTGGCAAGCTGTTAAGCCAATGCCGCGCTGGTCCCTTGAGCTTTAGTGGGAGGTATTTGATGGCGTGTAAGTCATCACCGCGGGCCATGTGGATGTGGAGGAGGAAATCCTCGATCCATACCGCGGGATCTGTTGTGCCGTCGTATGATTCAATATTTACAGGTTTGAAACCTTCTGGGATTTGATGATCCATTACTTCGTCTGTGAAGCATAAGGGGTGTGCGGCGCCTCTGTATTGGGCTATATCGCGACGCAGCTCGAATGGGTCTTGCCCGCTGTGTTCGGCCCGGCCGGATTTACTTTTACTGTATCCGGCGTGACGTTTATCGTCTCGCATAGTGGCGCGCCCTCGTGATCCGTAGATCGATCTTGCATGCTTTGCTTTGTCTTGCAATATGTCTCGCAGGTCTGGCATATCTCCCCATGCCTTTTATTTGACTGGCGTCGGGGTGCAGGCTGAGTTTTGGGCTGGAATGCTTCTCTATCACGGCCACGAGGTGGCCCATCAGCCGCGTCATACGCTTCTTCCTCCAGTCGGGGTAGCAACCTGAACTTTGGGTAACTCTTGGAGGGGCGCTCGAGTTTATATTCCTCGGCTGCAAGGACTTCAGTCCATCTGTCAGCTAGCAGATCCTGATCAGCTTGAAGCTGTTGCTGCTTTTTCTTAAGGCTATTTGCCATGGCTATAAGCCGGTGTTTGAAGCGCTCTTGTTCGACGGGATCCTCTGGCACGGCGAATTCGTCGTCGCCGAGGCTTGCCTCGTCTTCGGAGGGGGGCATGTAATTATCATCCTCCGCCTCTCCATCTGCCGCTCTCTTAGGAGGGCTGGCTCCTCCATCCTCCTGCTCTAAATCTTGCTGGAGGGGATTGTTGTTGTCTTCGGCACTATCCGGAGTAGTATTATCTCATGTGCCGGTATCACCACTTTTTCTTTGGCGGGACTTAGAGCGGCGCCGCTGACGTCGCGCTTGGGTTGCTTCTTGGAGGGGTCATCCTCCGCTATCTCGTCGCCATTGCCTTCTTTGGGTGTATCCACCATGTATATATCATATGATGAGGTTGCTGTCCAGTGCCCTATGGGCAGTGGTTCCTCTTCGTCTCCCGCATCGTCGTCCATACTGTCGATGTCTTCAGAGTCGATGTCAAGCATGTCAGTTAAGTCATCGACAGTGGCTACTAAGTGGGTGGTGGGTGGGCCACGAATTTCTTCATCGTCCGCATCCCAGTTCTGCCAGACATAGTTCGGCCAGGATCCTCCTGACAAGGAGAGAGACCTTAATGAGTTCAGTATGTCGCCAAAGGGTGAGTGCTGAAAAATATCCGCGGAGGTAAACTCCATGATCAGCGCCCAATCGGATTCGATAGGAACAGGCGCAGACGGTTCGGAGTCCGTGGCTGGAGAAGGATCCAGCAGTTTAACAACACGGCTCTCATGCAAGGTAAGGTCGATGTTTGGCTCGATCGCCGCTGAGGGTAAGGCCTCCGTGGCGGGGTCCATCCACCCGTCCATGGACGGCGCAACTGACTCCGAATTGAGGGTCAGAGCGGTTGCCTGTGCGATCTCCTGGACACTGTCCGATGGTAGAGCTAAATCATACTCATCGTGACCGCGTGAGGCACAAGGCAGAGGCTCAAATCCGTCGAAGATCAAGTCTCCACGTATATCGGCCGTGTAGTTTAAGCTTCCAAACCTGACCTGGTGGATAGGGGCGTAACTTTCAATCTGCTCCAGATGGCCAAGCGAATTGGCCCGCAGTGCAAAGCTGCCGAACACGAAGATCTGTCCGGGGAGAAAAGTCTCACCCTGGACTGCATCGCTATCGATGATAGTAGGAGCCATCAAGCCTAACGGCAACGGCACAGAGAAAATCTCAATGAAAGCACCAATGTCGGTGTCAAAACCGGCGGATCTCGGGTAGGGGGTCCCGAACTGTGCGTCTAAGGCGGATGGTAACATGAGGCAGGGGACACAATGTTTTACCCAGGTTCGGGCCCTATTGATGGAGGTAAAACCCTACGTCCTGCTTGATTAATATTGATGATATGGGTAGTACAAGAGTAGATCTACCACGAGATCGAAGAGGCTAAACCCTAGAAGCTAGCCTATGGTATGATTGTATATTGTCCTACAGACTAAAACCCTCCGGTTTATATAGACACCGGAGAGGTTAGATTACACAAGGTCGGTTACAAAGGAGGAGATACACATATCCGTATCACCTAGCTTGCCTTCCACGCCAAGTAGAGTCCCATCCGGACACGAGACGAAGTCTTTAATCTTGTATCTTCATAGTCCAACAATCCGGCTAAAGGATATAGTCCGACTGTCCGGAGATCACATCAAAGCTTATTCTCTTCAAAGGGAGAGAAAAGGAAAAAGGGAGAGAGATGTACTCACTTCAAAGGCCCCAGATGCTTGGTGTTCAAGATGAGAGAAGTCACATGTCTTTAAGAGGGGAAATACATGTGTATGTTTGTGTTTATGATCCGTTTCACTCTGATTTTGTTTCCCTATGTTCTCCCATTATCCAGTATAAGATTCAGGGGGAGAAATACTGCAAGGGAAGGAAATCTTTGAATTCATTGCATATATTTACCTTTTGGGGACATGTCCATATCAAATAGAGTACTCAGTACTCACTCTCTACATGTCATCCCAGTCTTGGTACTCTTATGGTTTCATTTGGTTGCTCTGGCTTGTAAATGTATCTGTGTTATCTAACCTTGTTTACTCAAGTTCATTCCTTCCTAAGCCAACTCAAGACACAAGGCAAGTATATGCATCACACTCATGTGCATGAGGATTTCTTGCTGATGTACATATTGTTTGCAAGAAGGACTCATGAGCATGTAGGTACATCTCCAAGATACATGTAACATATTGCTTACTCTGTCATGCCTATGCATTCACATGCTCTTATATTCCATACTTACATGATTGCATACATATAGGGGGAGCCTATGCATGTTACATGTCTTTCCAAATCTTTACTTGTTATTCTCTATATCTTTATCTAAAGCTTTGATGTATGTTGTCATCAATTACCAAAAAGGGGGGGATTGAAAGCACAAGTGCTCCCTGGGTGATTTTGGTAACTAATGTCAACATATCTCTTGTTGGACTAATGCTTTCATCTAGTATGTTTCAGATAAGTTCAACAATGGAGTGGCATGGACTAGAGGATGTGGAACCCTTTCGATATGATAAGGACAAAGGATTGGCTCAAGCTCAAAGCTCAGGACTCTACTTTTTCTATTTTAGTGATCCAAGATCACATTGAGTCCATAGGAAAGCCAATACTATTAAGAGGGGATGAGGTGTTGCTTAATGGCTTGCTTGCTCAAAGTGCTTAGTGATATGCTCCACAACCCTCAACTACTTTCTCAATCCACATATGTCCCAAATCAAAAGTCAAACTCGGCTCTACCAAAGTTTTCTATCCGGCGCCATCGAGTTCTCTTGACATAGCCACTGCCAAAAACCCTAATTAATTCAATCTCACCGATGGGATCTCGGTCTCACCGAGATGGGCTTGCAAACTCTCCGTTGCCTATTGCACTAATTTCGGTCCCACCGAAATATGAAATCGCTCCCACCGAGTTTGCTTGGCCAATTCTCTGTTTAGCTTATTACCAAAATCGGTCCCACTGAGTTTGTGTAATCGGTCCAACCGAGATGAGGCTTTACCCTAACCCTAGCACATTGGTCCCACCGAGTTCATCATGTCGGTCCCTCCAAAATGCCTAATGGTCACATTATGAACCAAATCGGTCTGACCGAGTTTTATACTTTGGTCCCACCGAGTTTGGTGATTTGTGTGTAACAGTTATATTTTGTGTGGAGGCTATATATACCCCTCCACCCACTCTTCATTCGTGCAGAGAGCCATCAGAATATGCCTACACTTCCAACACACACTTTCTAAGCAAGAACCACCTACACTTGTGTTGAGGTCAAGATATTCCATTCCAACCACATGAATCTTGATCTCTAGCCTTCGCCAAGTTGCTTTCCACTCAAATCATCTTTCTACCAAATCCAATCCTATGAGAAAGAGCTGAGTGTTGGGGAGACTATCATTTGAAGCACAAGAGCAAGGAGTTTATCATCAACACACCATCTATTACCTTTTGGAGAGTGGTGTCTCCTATATTGGTTAGGTGTCACTTGGGAGCCTCCGTCAAGATTGTGGAGTTGACCCAAGGAGTTTGTACGGGCAAGGAGATCGCCTACTTCGTGAAGATCTACCCTAGTGAGGCAAGTCCTTCTTGGGCGATGGCCATGGTGGGATAGAAAAGGTTGCTTCTTCGTGGACCCTTCGTGGGTGGAGCCATCCGTGGACTCGCGCAACCATTACCCTTCACGGGTTAAAGTATCCATCAACGTGGATGTACGATAGCACCACCTATTGGAACCACGCCAAAAATCTCCGTGTCTCCAATTGTGTTTGCACACTCCAATCCCATCGCTTTACATTCTTGCAACTTGCATGATTTACTTTACGATGCTCATATACTCTTGTCATGCTTGCTTGATATGTATTGTGAATGTTTGAACTTGTCCTAAAACTCCACCTCAACTCAAAGAATTTAAAAATTGCAACTTTTCTTGCTAAGTGTCTATTCACCCCCCTCTAGACACCTCTTCTCGATCCTTTCAATTGGTATCAGAGCATTAGTCTCCATTGCTTTGGTTTAAACACCTTTGAAGGAAGATGGATGAGTCTATGTTGGGGAGTCTTAGACGTAGAGTGCCTATTCTTGATGGAGAGTACTTTCATGAGTGAAAAAATGAGATGCTTGAGATTCTCAATGAATATCATTTGACCAAGTACATTACTACTCCTTGTGCTCGCATTATTGATCCCTTGCATCCCACACCTGATGAGGATCTTGACATGATTTGCAACCTTAGAACTCTTAATCTTATTACTAGAGGTTTGCCTAGAAATTTGCTTGGTTGCTTGCCTACTCTTGATTGTGCCTACACCATATGGAGATTCCTTGAGGAACGATTTCCAAACTATTCCTTGAAAAACTTAGATGAGATCCTTCATAAGTCTATTGCCTTGAGTAAGATGAGTTCCAATGATCCCAAATTTGGTGACTGTTTATTTGAGCTTACAAATCTTACGAGTGCCAAAGGAGATGTTGGAATCATTAGCAATATCATTTCCGAAGTCATTAGGATTCATAGAGATGAACATTATTATGGTCATACATCTAATGAATCACCCTCTCTAGGAATTGATCCACCACATGACGATGTTGAACATGGATACTATGATGAGGATGATGATAGTGACTATGATCTTGATGATGCAATGAGACACTTTGGTCTTATGGCTAACCTTCGCGGCTACATGGCTGGAGGAAAGGAATGGGTCCTTGATAGTGGATGTATCGATCATATGACCGGAGACAAAGATATGTTTCGCGAGCTTGCTGAAAACGACGGCCCTCGAAAGTATCTCACTTTTGGTGATAACTCAAAGGGTAAGGTGGTTGTCCTTGGTAAGGTGGCCATCTCACATGATAGCTCCATACAAAATTTTATGCTTGTTGAATCTCTTGGCTACAATTTACTTTCCATATCTAGACATGCTGACTTTGGTTTCAATGTCCTATTTACTGAAGTAGACTGCCAAGTGTTTCGTAGAGATAATCATAAAATGGTCTTACCGGTACACGTAGAGGTGATCTTTACATTGTTGATTTCACTAAAAAGGCTCAACCTAGAACTTGCCTAATTGCTAAATCCTCAAAAGGTTGGTTGTGGCATAGAAGGTTAGGTCATGTGGGCATGCGAAATCTTGATAAGCTTATTAAAGGTGATCATATCCTTGGAGTAAAAGATGTTATATTTGACAAGGATAGACTTTGTAGTGCTTGTCAAGCAGGAAAACAAGTTGGAGGAAGCCACCCCATGAAGAACATTATGACCACGAGGAGACCGCTCGAGCTACTTCATATGGATCTTTTTGGTCCCAATGCCTACTAGAGTCTTGGTGGTAACTCATCCAGTCTAGTTATAGTTGATGATTTTTCAAGATTTACGTGGGCGTTCTTTCTTGATGATAAATTGCAGGTCCAAAAGATCTTCAAGAACTTTGATAGGAAGGCCCAAAATCAATTTGAAGTGAAGATCAGGAAGGTTCACAATGACAACGGAACGGAATTGAAGAACGCAAATGTGGATACTTTTCTTGACGAAGAAGGGATTTCACATGAGTTCTCAGCTACGTACACACCTCAACAAAATGGAGTTGTTGATAGGAAGAACCAAACTCTTATTGAGATGGCGAGGACGATGCTTGATGAGTACAAGACTCCAAAGCACTTTTGGGCGAAAGTCGTTGAGACAGCTTGTCATGCAACAAATCGCTTGTATCTTCACAAGCTACTCGGCAAGACGGCATACGAGCTCCTCACCGGTAACAAACCCCAAGTTGGATACTTTTGAGTATTGTCGGAGTAATGGGCCACGGGTAGGCTAACCCAGGCCCAGAACCTTTCAAGACATCGGGGCAGGCTGCACCCCTCTAGACCCCAGGACGAAGAGCTGCCTTCTGAGAGTCGGCTCCGAGGCAGCCGACTGCCCACTCGCGGCCGAGTCCAGAGGACGACTTCAGGATGAGCCGACTCCTGACTGGCGACTTCCAGAGAAGCCGGCCATGGGGAGTCGGCCCCCGGCACCAACAACCCCCATGCCCTCATAAAGAGGGACGGGACGGGGAGTGGCCATAGTAAGGTCCACTCCCACCCCTTTTCCAAGGGCAGGCGTGGCCACAGTACGCCATACCCGTGGAGATCTCCGCCCGGCGCGACACTGTTGCCATGCCGACCCTGACGTCAGCCCTAGTGGGCGGAGTCCTGTGCCCACGACGGCCAGCCGGTACGACCCAGGGACGACGGGTCCCACCAGTCGGCGGGTGTACAGAAGACGGCAAGAGCGCCACCAGTCGACCCAGTTGGGAGTCGGCCGGCCCCTCCCACAGGCCCCACGCGCCATTAACCAGACACGACAGGGAGTGGCAACAGTGATCGCCCGCCAGACGTCGGAGCTGTTGCCACGGCCCCATGACCGAGCTCGCGTCATTAGAAGCACGGCCACAGTAATCTGCCGCCGGCAAGACCCGCCCGCGGCGGACGCGGCCTGTCGGCTCCGTACCAAGCCAGTCGGCGGGGCCCGCCAATCGGCGGGCCCCAGGAGTCGGCGGATAAGACGACGGCCAGAGAGACTGACGGTTGGGCCCGCGTCCAGCCGGATTACCATTGTACCCCTAGGGGTAGGCCTATATAAACCCCCAGGGCACCCATGCAAAGGGTTGGAATCCATTAGCACTAGACCAGATCATATAGGAAGGAGAGAGCTAGCCTTGCCTTCTCCTACCTCCAGGAAACAGCTCAAGGAGCAACCGTGTACACACTTTGCCATAGTGATCATGCAGAGACCCCGCAGAGCAGCAGTAGGGGTATTATCTCCACGGAGAGCCCCGAAGCTGGGTAAGATTCGCCGGCGTGCATGCCTTCACCTTATCCCGTTTCCAGGCACCGGCGACGTTCTACTCGCCCTCACCATGATAAGCCATCCTTTGGCATATGTCGCACCCAACCCCCGACATTTCGCACCCACCGTGGGGCCTGGTGCACCGTCGTCCGGAGACCTGCTCTGGACGGGAACCCTTTTTCTCCCTGGCGAGCGCAGCCAGCCTGGCACGCCAGACGGAGTTTGCGTCGATGCACTGCATGGTGCTGAGATCGCCTGCGCAGCCAGCTGCCTCGCCGATCTTGTCGGCGAGGTTTGCCTCTCCAACGAGCCCGCATCCGACGCAGGCACAAGCGGCCCTGAGAGCCTGCTCGCGTGCCTCCTTGACCAACTCCACGTCGCCGGTGAGCCTGCCGTGGACTTGGAGTCTGTAGGCTCCACCGACCCGATGCTGGTCGACTCCGACACCACGTCACTCGACGCGTTCCCCACCAATGTGGTGGTCTATGATGAGTCGCTCCCTCGCACGGAGAGGGACGAAAGTACCGTCACAGAGGTGCTCGTCATCGGTCATGACGAGCCTCCCGACGGAGGAGCGCATGACCCACTTGGCGCGGCATTGCAAGACCTGACCGCGCCCATTCCGGAAGACGCTGACGCGGAGACAGTGGAGGCGCGCCGCCTTTAGCTCGTCGAAGGCGCGAAGAAGGTGGCTAGCATGAGACGCTTGTCAGAAGCCTACCAGCATGAGATGGATCGCGCTGTAGGTAGATCGCTATCCCCAACTGGGGCCAGCCGCCTAGGCGCGGTCCAGCAGCGCGGTGTGGCCATTGCCAACCTATTCGGGGCAAATTGCCCTATGTACGCCACGCCTGCGGAGAACATTCGAGCCGCCCAGGCGGCAGCGGATGAGCTGGACAACTTCGAGGGTGAAGAGCGCCGCCTGATGGCAGAGCGAGTCCAGCGGCTCCTCGACACGGCTGCCGTGTAGAACGAGGCTGGCTGCCGCACAGAGGCGCCGCGGCGACAAAACGACGACCCGCCTCCATGCCGAGACCAAGGCGCGACGTCTCGGACGCCGACTGGCGGCGCCCGCGGAAGAAAAGACAAGGATCCGGTTGTCAGCTGCAGTCGGACTCGCATTACCATAGAGCGCGACCAAGACGGCCGCTTGGGAGCAGTGGAACGACGGGACGACTGTCCGCCTCCTCCTCCTCGCAAGGAAAGGCGAGTCTCCCTGCCGCCTGTTGACCATCCGACTCTCGGCGACCGCCTTGGCCGCCGAGAGGGAGTCGGAGAAAATGACGCCCGCCACCGGATCGACCGACTTCACCGATCCCTGGCGCTGGAAGAAGAAGACGAGTTGGGTCCGCCTTGTTTCGGGCCCCGCATTCGAGACGAGCCCTTTCCCAAAGGGTTTACGCTCCCAAGAGACACGCCCAAGTACACCGGCTCCGCGAAGCCAGAGGACTAGCTGATTGACTACTCCATGGCCGTCAACATAGCGAACGTCAACAAGCGTGTTGCCGTAAAATACGTTCCGCTCATGCTCCAGGGCACGGCCCGGACATGGCTGAACAGCCTGAAGCCTCACAGCATCAATAGCTGGGTCGATTTCACTGATGCATTCATACGCAACTTCACAAGCACGTACAAGCGTCCTCCCAAGCCTCGTCAGCTTTCCTTGTGCGTGCAAGGCCCCAACGAGTCGACTCGCGACTACCTCACGCGTTGGGCCGAGCTTCGGAACTCCTGCGAGGGCGTGCACGAGGTGCAGGCTATCGAGTACTTCACCGCCGGGTGCAGAGAAGGCACCCTCCTCAAGCACAAGCTCCTTTGTGACGAGCCAGAAACCCTCGACGAGCTGCTGATCATAGCAGACAAGTATGCCACGGCCGACTCCTCCATGAAGGCAGAGATTCAAGTTAGTGCGACTGGCAAAGTGGCCCCTCAGGCTCCTAGAACTCCGGCTGGAGATGCCAGTCGGCGACAGCAGCCAAGCGACCACAAGCGCAAGGCCCCGCAGCCGGCTTCCAGCAGCCGGCAGGTGGCGACAGTCGAAGACCAGCAGCCGGATGGGCAGCCTCCACTCAAGCGACAGAAAGGCGGCAAGCCCAACTAGTTGCCGGCTTTCTCATACGAACAGACTCTGGATGGCCCTTGCAAGTTCCACAGCGGTGCGAAGCCGTCGAATCACACCACCCGGAAGTGCCACTGGCTCACCAAGATCGCCAAAGGAGATGGCCTCCTGCCTCCCCCGCCTGCTGGGCAGCAGCCTCCGCCTCCGCCCCAGCAGCGGGTTGTCAGGTCAATCGGCGCAGTACAAGACGAGTACCCCGAAGAGCACGGAGCCTACGTGGTATTTACCAGCGTTGTTGATGATCGACGCAACAGGCGGCAGCAGCAGCAAGAGGTGAATGCAGTAGCATCAGAGACACCAGAATTCATGCACTGGTCCGAGAAGCCTATCAGCTGGAGCAGAGCTGATCACCCAGAGGTGATGCCGAGTCCGGGCTCCTATGCCTTGGTCTTGGATGCCACCTTTGCCACAGATAGACGAGCTGCTTGTTTCTCGCTAGTTCTGATAGACGGAGGCAGCAGCATCAACATCATGTACAAGGACACCATGGAGAAGTTAGGAATCAAGCAAAGACAGCTTCAGAACAGCCGGACTGTATTCCACGGCATTGTTCCTGGCCTTTCCTGCTCACCAATTGGCAAGATCCTGATGGACGTCCTCTTTGGAGACAAAGATCACTTCCGCCGAGAGTCAGTTTGGTTTGAGGTGGTGGATCTCGAGAGCCCATACCATGCATTACTTGGCTGACCCACCCTGGCCAAGTTCATAGCGGTCCCCCACTATGCCTACCTCAAGATGAAGATGCCTAGTTCCAAGGGGATTCTGACCGTAGCCGGCGACTACCGGAAGTCGTCTGCCTGTGCGGCTGAAAGTAGTCAATTGGCCGAGTCCCTGGTGATCGCGGCCGAGAAGCGGCTCCTTGACCGGGTTGTGGCAATGGCCGGCAAGAGGCTAGAGGTGTCGCCTAACCCCAAGGAGTCGGAGGCTGAGGGTTTGTTCAAGTCGGCCAAAGAGACAAAGAAGATACCCTTGGATCCGGAGCACCCAGAGAGGTACGCTGTCGTAGGTGCAAACCTCGACAGCAAATAGGAAGGCGAGCTCGTTGATTTCCTCCGTGAGAATCAGGACATCTTCGCATGGTCCCCCAAAGACATGCCAGGTGTACCGATGGAATTCGCCGAGCACAAGTTACATGTCTGGTCTGATGCGAAGTTAGTCAGGCAGCCCTTGCGCCGCCTATCAGAAGAAAAGAGAAGAGTTGTCGGAGAAGAGATAGCCCAACTCCTAGCAGCCGGCTTCATTATGGAAGTATTATTTCCAGAGTGGCTAGCCAACCCGGTCCTGGTACTAAAGAAGAACAAGCAGTGGCGAATGTGTATTGACTACACAAGCCTCAACAAGGCTTGCCCCAAGGACCCATTTTCTTTGCCGAGAAATGATCAGGTGATAGACTCCACAGCCGGATGCGAACTGTTGAGCTTCTTAGATGCATATTCAGGATATCACCAGATCAAGCTGAACTCGGCTGACAGACTGAAGACCGCCTTCATCACATCGTTTGGAGCCTTCTGCTACCTAACCATGACGTTCGGCTTGAGGAATGCCGGTGCCACCTTTCAGCATTGCATGCAGAAGTGCCTCCTCAAGCAACTCGGCAGAAACGCCCACGTCTACGTGGACGATGTGGTGGTGAAGACGGAGAAGCATGGAACACTGCTGGAAGACCTCAAGGAGACCTTTGAGAACCTGCGCCGATTCCAGATCAAGCTCAACCCTGGGAAGTGCATCTTCGGAGTACCAGCCGGCCAACTCCTTGGTTTCCTGGTCTCTGAACGTGGCATAGAGTGCAACCCTGTAAAGATCAAGGCCATTGAGAGGATGGAGGTACCCAGCCGACTGCTGGACATGCAAAAGTTCACTAGCTGCTTGGCGTCCATCAGCCGATTCATCAGTCGGCTGGGCGAGAAAGCTCTCCCCTTATACCAGCTCATGAAGAAGACCGCTTTTTTCGAGTGGAACCACAAGGCGGACGAAGCCTTTCTCCAGTTGAAGAAGATGTTGACTACTCCACCCGTTCTGGCGGCTCCGACTCCTAAGTAGCCCATGCTCCTGTACATCGCCGCCACCAGCCGAGTAGTCAGCACAGTCATTGTAGTGGAACGCAAGGAGGAAGGCAAGGCACTACCTATCCAGAGACCGGTATATTACCTGAGCGAAGTGCTATCGACCTCCAAGCAGAACTACCCCCACTACCAGAAGATGTGCTATGGCGTGCACTTTGCCGCCAAGAAGTTGAAGCCTTACTTTCAAGAGCATCTAATCACTGTGGTCTGCACAACCCCACTTGCCAAGATCATCGGAAGCCGAGATGCTTCTGGCCGAGTGGCCAAATGGGCCATAGAGCTGGCTCCCTACACCATCTACTACCAGCCCCGCACCGCCATCAAGTCACAAGCACTGGCCGACTTCCTCGTTGACTGGGCCGAGACCCAGTACCTACCACCAGCGCCCGACTCCACCCATTGGCGGATGCATTTCAACGGCTCCAAGATGCGCACCGGCTTGGGAGCCGGCGTTGTCCTTACTTCTCCTAAAGGCGACAAGCTCAAATACGCACTGTAAATCCACTTTGCCGCCTCCAACAATGTCGCTGAATACGAGGCGCTCATTCATGGGCTCCAGCTTGCCAAAGAACATGGCATTCGCCGGATCCTGTGTTATGGCGACTCAGACTTAGTGGTCCAGCAGTCGTCTGGCGACTGGGACGCCAAAGATGCAAACAAGGCGAGTTACCGTTTCCTCGTGCAGCAACTCAATGGATATTTCGAGGGGTGCAAGTTCCTCCATGTGCCAAGAAACGACAACGACCAAGCAGACGCCCTGGCACGAATCGGCTCTACCCGCCAAGAAATACCATCCGGCGTCGCCCTTCAGCGCCTCCTCAAGCCATCTGTCAAGCCTTCACCAGAATCAGACTCCATCTTTGTGCTGGCTCCCCCCGAAGAAGTCAGATCCGATTCCAGAGCCCCAGCAGACGGTACGAGGATTTTGGCAGATGGCTCCAAAGCCGCCACAGTCGAAGCCGGCCCAGGGACTGCAAAACCCGGCACGGGGACTGCGGCGGCCAGCCCGAAGACTCCAGAACTCGGCCCGAGGGCTGCACCAGCCGGCCCGGGGACTTCATTAATCCAGAAAGCGGTTGCTGACTCCAGCCCGCCGCCTCCCAGCCCAGCCACCCTCGTCCAAGTCGCAGTTCTGGTAGTCGAAGAAATAGCAGCACCCTCATGGGCCCAACCCATCCTCAAATTCCTGGTGAGCAAAGAGCTGCCGACTGATGAGACCTTAGCTCGGCAAGTACAACGCCGAGCGGCAGCCTACACCATAGTCAACAGAGAGCTGGTCAGGCGCAGCATCACTGGTGTCTACCAGCGCTGCCTAGACCAGAGCAAGGCCAAGCAATTCTCAAAAACATCCATTAAGGCGAGTGTGGCCACCATGCGGCTTCAAGAGCACTCGTCGCCAAAGCCTTCCGACACGGTTTCTTTTGGCCAATGGCCATAGAAGAGGCCAAGGAATCGGTCCAAAAATGCAAAGGGTGCCAGAAGTTCTGCTCCAAGCCACATTAGCCGGCTTCTGCACTCAAGACCATCCCCATTGTTTGGCCCTTCGCAGTTTGGGGCCTAGACATGGTGGGACCATTCAAGACGGCACGAGGTGGCTTAACTCACTTACTTGTCGCGGTGGACAAGTTCACCAAGTGGATAGAAGCGAAGCCAATCAAGAAACTTAATGGTCTGACTGCCGTGACCTTCATCTCCGACATCACAATTCGGTACGGCATACCACACATCATCATCACCAACAACGGCACGAATTTTGCCAAAGGCGCCTTCGCCTGTTTCTGCGCGACACAGGGCATCCGACTGGACCTAGCGTCCGTCGCCCATCCACAGTCAAACGGCCAGGTGGAGCGAGCAAACGGCCTCATCCTGTCCGGCATCAAGCCCCGACTGGTCGAGCCTCTGGAGCGCTCAGCTGGCTGCTGGCTCGATGAGTTGCCAGCCGTCCTCTGGAGTCTGCGCATGACTCCAAACAAGTCAACCGGCTTCACGCCATTCTTCCTCATCTACGGTGTTGAAGCCGTCATCCCAACGGACATAGAGTTCGATTCCCTGCGAGTCACCATGTACACCAAGGAAGAAGCAGAAGAAGCACGTCAAAACAGCGTCGATCTGCTGGAAGAGGGCCGGCTGTTGGCACTCAGCCGGTCCAACATCTACCAGCAGAGCCTGCGCAGATACTACAATAGGAAGGTCAGGTCGAGATCTTTCCAAGAGGGCGACCTTGTGCTCCGACTGATCCAGCGAATAGCCGGCCAACACAAGCTGTCGGCGCCTTGGGAAGGCCCCTTCATCATCAGCAAAGTGTTGGGCAATGACTCCTACTACCTGATCGACGCTCAGAAGCCCCGAGCATGCAAGAGGGACGACTCCGGCAAAGAGACAGAGCGGCCATGGAATGCAAATCTCCTTCGAAAATTTTACAGTTAAACGCAGTATGTACCATGCTACCCTTTTGTATTAAAAGTACCAAGACTTCGGGCCCCCCGAGAAGAGCTCGGGGACTGCCCTCTTTTATCTATATGATAAGAATTATGCCTTCGAGTATATTACTCTTTGTTATGCCGCTTGGCACCGGGTTCGACTAGTCGGCCCGGGGACTTGCCGCCCTGCGCTATGAAATGCTTCCTCCAGCCGGACAAGTAGTGTGTGGCGCCTAAGCCGTCTCCTGTCAGAAGCCGCAGCTCGCAGAGCGACTGTCTGGTGGGTAGGAGTAAGGAAGAATGGGCGTCCACATGAAAAATGGCTAAGGACTCAAAGCATAAACATAGCTTAAAGCTGGCTTCCAGCCTTTTTTCGCAAACCGACTCTGGAACAATCGGCTTGCCGCCTTCTATCCGACTTGCTAAACAACTCTAAAATAGCTAAGTACCTGCCTTCCCAAAGTGACCAACAATTTGATCCAGCAGCAGTTCGCAGAGCGGCTATCCGACTGACAAAGACGACAATTGAGGGAAGGCGGCAAAGGAAAAATCCAAAAGAGCAATGAGCAAGAAAAGATAGAAGTCGGATGAATATTTACATAACAAAGGCCCTTGGCCGAACCTTCGAGCAGAAGTTCAAAATACACCCCGCGGGTGGAATTGTGCGAATTAACAAGTTCTTCAAAGACTATTAAAACAGATAAAACAAAGATAAGGTGGCAGCCTAGGAGGCGGTAGACGGGTTCGGAGGATCGGAGGAGACGGCGGTGTTGGATGTTGGGGCGGCCGGCTGGGCGCTCTCGGCTTGATCACCTCCGGCGGCAGTCGGCTCGGGCGGGCACGGCTCGTTGCTGGAGGCGCGGTCGAGCTGAGGTTGGCCGTCCGCTCCGTCTTCCGGTGCCTCCGTCTTGCTTCCGTCCTCCGCCTCATCTTCCTCCTCGACGCTGGAGCCGATCACCTCCGCCGAGTCCTTGCCGTAGTCTGGGTTCATCCCAAACCACTCTGGCGGTACCTCCCCACCGTCTTCAGCCTGCTCGGGGACAAAGATGCTGGTGTCGGTGTACTCGGCGATCGCCGCCGCACGCTTGACAAGGGCGTCTTCCGCGGCTGCCAGCTCCGGCTGGGCCTCTGACCGGAGTGTGGCCAGCCGGTCTAGGTCCAGCCCCGGATACCACGCCTTGACAAATTCCACATCTCGGCGCGCTCCAGCCCAGGCCGAGGAACCCTTCCAGGCCTCAAGACGGCTAGCCGCGACCTCCAGCCAGTCAGCAGTCTGACTGGGGGTGCACGAAGCCTGCATGTCTGGCCATAGGGCAGCGATCGTTTGGGCGCCGACACGTTGAAACCGGAGTAGCATCCGGTGGGCTGGCCACAGACGAGCCCCAATGCTCAGAATATGCTCGTCAAGGGTCCGGGGGGCATCAACGACGATCTCCACGCCATCTGCCCTCCGCTCCTTGCGGTCAGCCTCGAAAGCTTGAATGGCGGCCTGCGAGTGGCCGGGGAAGAAGTCTGCCAACACGGAAAGAATGAAGAACAAGTCAAATAACCAGGAGTCGGCTCGACCTACAGTCGGCGGCTCGAAGAAGAAAAGCAAAGAAGCTCACTGTCGACGAGGTCCTCGATCTCGTGGAAGCCGGAGGCCAGCATTGCCTCCTTGTCAGTCCAGGAGGAGCGCTCGCTTGCGAACTCGGCCAGGAGGGCGGCCTCCTCCTCTTCCGCCTCCTTCTGTGTCTTCTTAAGCAGCTCCTTCTCCTCTGCCAATTGTGCGGCCAGCAGATCACGCTCTGCGGCGAGCTTGCTGCACTCCTCCCCCTTGGCGCGCAACGTGGTGTTGGCTTCGCTCAGCTGCTGTTGAAGAGTGGCGTTGGCCTCTGAAGAGAAAGAAGAAAGAAGGTGTTAAGTCATTAACAAAGAAGGTCGCCGGGGAGATCTGGCCCGACTGCTCAGCAGTCGGCCCGAATCTCGGGGACTACAGCCCGCGGGTGCGCCAGCGCGCCCCCGCAAAGAATAAAAAGGACTCACTTCGGCTCTCCGACAAGTCAGCGGTCCGCTTGCCCAGCTCTTCAATGTTGCGGTTGAAGGCGGTGACACAGAGGTTGTGATAGTCCTGCGACAAGTATTTCAGACAAAAGTTAGTACCTGGAACTCACCAATTGGAGTTCCAGGCCGTCTGCTCAGCAGCCGGCCCGAAACTCAGGGACTACACCCAGTGGGTGCGCTGGCGCGCCCCCACAGAGAGGAACAAGAAAACAAAGACAAAGGAGAAAGCATACCCGGATGGCTGCCCGCGACGCCAGGTGCGCCTTGGTGCAGTTTTGGATAGCGTCGCTCTCAGCTCACAGCTTTGTCTGGACATCCAGAAGCGCCTAGTTCAGCGGGCCCGTGCCGCCTCCTCGCACCCACCCAATGGGCGCGGCACTCGTCTCTTCGGCATCTGGGATCGTCGAGCTAGCGGTGCTGGTCTCCAAAGGGCGTGGCGCCGAAGTCGCCTTCTCAAGACGGCGGCGCGTTGGCGAGCTGACTTGAAGGAGTAGCCTTGCCACGGCCTTGTCTTCAGTCGGCGGCAAGGGCGGGTCCGTCGGCTGTTTTCCTTGTGCGCTCCTAGACGGCGGGGGGGCGGCGGTGGCGGCACGACCGCGTCCGGCATGGAGGCGTCGCCGCCGCCCCTCTCCACGATCGGGAACTCGCCGCTGGCTTCCCCTGACTGCCCCGTGAACTCCGTGGGCGGCAGCGCAGAGTTCAGAGGGGTGACGAACACCGCCGACCGCCGGTGCGTGACTTCCTTAGCCTGCCTCCTTGCCGCGACGGCGGCCTCGGCCTCCTCCAGCTTTTTCAGGGCGGGGGCTTCCGCCTTCTCAGCCTCCGCTTTCTTCAGGCGGGCGGCCTCTTCCTCCTCGCGCTTCTCCTGCGTGTTCCGCTCTGTCGCTTCCCGGAGGTCGGCGGCGGGGTCAATCCGCCGACTAGTGGCAGACGTCTCCGCCGACCCCATAACGGAGGCGGTGGCAACCCTCTCAAGAGTGAGGGGAGCCCTGAAGCGAGGGAAGCATATGAAAGACTCAGACAAGATCAACAAAGAGAAAATAAAGATAAGGGATGGATGCGCTTACGCAGAGACCAGCGGCGGCTTCTTCACTTCCTTGCGGAAGCGGCTGGCTTTCGCGGCCGCCTCTTCCCGCTTGGTCACGGCGGCTTCTCCCTTAAACTTCTTCGACCGGCCACCAAGTGTACTCGGCCCGGCCCGGCGCTTCTTCGCGCCGCCTTGAGCGTCCAAGACGGCGAAGGAACTCGCGGTTGGTTGGCCAGCCTTTGGCTGGTGACGCGGGGCGACCTCCCCCTCAGCATCGTCATCAGGCCAGTCGGTGAAAGTGGTCGTAGGCCTGGAGCCGCCTGCTTCTCCTCCTCCTCCCTCGGCGTCGGCCTCCATGGCCGCCGCCCCCAAGTCAGGATCGTCGATGTCGCTCTCCGCCCGATTGGGGACAAACTGACGAGCCGGCCCCGTGGTGCCGGCCGAAGGAGGGACAAGAGGGTTCTGATTCAAAACAAAAACGGTCAGACTGGAGAAGTCGGACTCGGCAACAAAAGAAACAGAAGAAGAAGGAAGACGACTTACAATAGGCAGGGGGTTGGCATGTGAGTACGGCTCCTTGCCGAACTGCCAATCCACCGAGAGACCGCAGTTCGCGATGTAGTTCACCGTGTCCGCCACCTCCGCGTGAGGCATGTCCTTGGAGCACATCCGACTCGGGTCTCGATGACCGCTCATCTGGCAGATCAGGTGAGGTCGTCCTTGGAGTGGGAGGACTCGGCGCGCCACGAAGGCGGCCAGCAAGTCGGCCCCGGTCAAGCCCTCCGACTGCGTCAGCACTCGGAGTCGCGCGACGGCGGCAGCACCAGCATGAGACAACGTCCTGGCTCGGTGTGACCAGCTGGGGAGCCTTCCAGCCGGCGCGCCGGCTTCGTAAGCCGGCAGGTTGACCCAGTCGCCTTCTGGGGCGACGTTCTTCACATAAAAGTAAGACCGCTGCCACATCTTCACCGACTTAATCAGCGCGATGGTGGGAAATGGATTGTCGGCCACTGATCTCCGCATCATGATAAACGCACCGCACTGGGCCGGCACGCCGGCGACGTGTGTGCCAAGCTTGGACTGGAAGAACTCACCCCAGAGCTCGATGGTGGGGAGAACGCCGAGGAAGCATTCGCACAGGGTGGCGAAGGCAGCCAGCAGCACCACCGTGTTCGAAGTAAGGTGGTGCGGCTGGAGCCCGTGGAACTCCAAGAAGGAGCAGAAGAAGCCACTCGTCGGCAGCCCCAGGCCGCGCATAAGGTGCGAGCGGAATATGACCCGCTCGCCCTCCTCCGGCGCCGGTGATATTTCCCCCTCCGGCGCGAGGCGGACCCGCACTAAGCCCCTGCCGGGCAGCCGCCGTGTCTTGCGGAGGATCTCGACGTCGTCGTCATCGACCTCGGAGCCGTCCCACACTTCGGAGCACACAGCAGGAGGCGCGGCGACGGAGGAAGAGCTCATCGCTGCGGGCGCGGCGTGGTTCGGAGTAGCAGCGGCGAGAGGAAGAAGAAGCAAGAAGGAGCGAAAGGGAGTAGGGAGGATGGGCGCGCGTGCTTCGCCGCCCCCCTCCCCCCGCCTACTTGTAGGCTCGTGGGCTAAGAAGCCGAGGGGGCAGTCGTGGGATTAACTGCGCCCAGGACCCCACGACCCCCATGATTTACCACACGAAGTTACTGCGTGCAATAACCTCGCGGGAACCCCAACCGTCCGCACGGCCACAACGGATCCGTTCACATGCCGAGGCGCGGTAGTGGTGGGCTCCGCTTATAGGCCTGTCTCATCACGCGCATGGGTGGACAGACTAGCACAGCCACGTGGCACCTCGCGACGGGTCCACAACGGGCGGCAACCCGGAGGCTTATCAGGCACGCCGCCTGGACTCTGCCGCGACGTTCAAACTTTTTTAGGGGCAAGTCGGCCTTAAGCAAGTCCGGCTCCAACTAGTCGGCTTGACAGAAGATGGCTAGTGAGGCCCAGATCCAACCGCCGGAAAGAAGAAGCTGTTGAGGCTCCTCGACATATCGCCCTTGGTGCCCCACCAGCTTCGGGGACTACTGTCGGAGTAATGGGCCACAGGTAGGCTAACCCAGGCCCAGAACCTTTCAAGACATCGGGGCAGGCTGCACCCCTCAAGACCCCAGGACGAAGAGCCACCTTCTGAGAGTCGGCTGCGAGGCAGCCGACTGCCCACTCGCGGCCGAGTCCAGAGGACGACTTTAGGATGAGCCGACTCCTGACTGACGACTTCCAGAGAAGCCGACCATGGGGAGTCAGCTCGCGACGCCAACAACCCCCATGACCTCATAAAGAGGGACGGGACGCGGAGTGGCCACAGTAAGGTCCACTCCCACCACTTTTCCAAGGGCAGGTGTGGCCATAGTACGCCGTACCCGCGGAGATCTCCGCCCGGCGCGACACTGTTGCCATGCCGGCCCTGACGTCAGCCCAGTGGGCGGAGTCCTGTGCCCATGACGGCCTGCCGGTACGACCCAGGGATGACGGGTCCCACCAGTCGGCGGGCGTACGGAAGACGGCGAGAGCGCCACCAGTCGGCCCAGTTGGGAGTCGGCCCCCAGGAGTCGGCCGACCCCTCCCACGGGCCCCATGCGCCATTAACCAGACACGACAGGGAGTGGCAATAGTGATCGCCTGGCAGACGTCGGAGCTGTTGCCATGGCCCCATGACCGAGCTCGCATCATTAGAAGCACGACCACAGTAATCTGCCGCCGGCAAGACCCGCCCGTGGCGGACGCGGCATGTCGGCTCCGTACCAAGCCAGTCGGCGGGCCCCAGGAGTCGGCGGATAAGACGGCGGCCAGAGAGACTGACGGTTGGGCCCGCGTCTAGCCGGATTACCATTGTACCCCTGGGGGTAGGCCTATATAAACCCCCCAGGGCACCCATGCAAAGGGTTGGAATCCATTAGCACTAGACCAAATCATATAGGAAGGAGAGAGCTAGCCTTGCCTTCTCCTACCTCCAGGAAACAGCTCAAGGAGCAACCGTGTACACACTTTGCCATAGTGATCATGCGGAGACCCCGCAAAGCAGCAGTAGGGGTATTATCTCCACGGAGAGCCCCGAAGCTGGGTAAGATTCGCCGGCGTGCATGCCTTTGCCTTATCCCGTTTCCAGGCACCGGCGACGTTCTACTCGCCCCCACCATGATAAGCCATCCTTTGGCATATGTCGCACCCAACCCCCGACAAGTATTTGGCTCAAAGTGTTACATTCTTGACAAGCATCGTCATTCTAAATTTGCTCCTAAATCTCACGAAGGTTTCCTACTTGGTTATGGTCAAACTCTCACACTTACCATGTCTACAACCATTTCACTCGAAAGGTTGAAGAGACGGTAGATGTGAAGTTTGATGAATCTAACGGCTCGCAAGTAGAGAAATTGACAATTGATGTAGGGGATAAAGATCCTTTGGAAGCAATCCAAGACTTATCTATTGGCAAGATCCGTCCAACGGAGGTGAAGGAGAGTACCTTGTCCGTCCAAGTGGAAGCTTCTACCTCACAACAAGGTGAACCAAGAGTCGACATGGAAGCATCCATGAGTGGGACACACCAAGATGAACAAAACAAGGAAGTACACCAAGATGAACCTCATCAACCTCCTTCTACACCATGACAAGGAAATGACAACGTCAACAATGAAGAAGGACAAGATGATGAAGAAGATGTTCCACCCCAAGCAAAACAAAAGCTCTCACAAGTTCGAGCAAGAGTCGCTAGAGACCATTCCGTCGAGCAAATCTACAATGATATCCAAACCGGGAGAATCACTCGCTCTAAATCTCGTCTGGCTAATTTTTGTGAACATTATTCATTCATCTCTAGTATTGAACCTATGAAGATTGAAGAAGCATTGGAAGATCCGGATTGGATAAACGCCATGCATGAAGAGCTACACAACTTTGAGGGAAATCAAGTGTGGACATTGGTCGAGAAACCCGACAACAACCACAACATCATTGGTACCAAATGGGTGTTTCGCAACAAGCAAGATGAAGATGGTCAAGTCATCCGCAACAAAGCTCGTCTAGTCGCCCAACGCTGCACTCAAGTCGAAGGTATGGACTAGGTGAGACATATGCCCCCGTTGCTATACTTGAGTCCATCCGCATCTTGCTTGCCTATGCTAATCACCATGGTATCACTTTATACCAAATGGACATTAAAAGTGCTTTTCTAAATGGTGAAATTGAGGAGGAAGTTTATGTCAAACAACCTCCTGGCTTTGTCAATCCTAAGAAACCCGATCATGTTTACAAACTTCACAAAGCTCTTTATGGTCTTAAATAAGCTCATAGAGCGTGGTACAAATGCTTGACCAAGTTCCTTACTGAAAAAAGGCTTTGAGATTGGAAAGATAGGTTCTACTCTTTTTACTAAAAGGGTTAACGGTGAATTGTTTGTGTGCCAAATTTATGTTGATGATATCATATTTGGTTCGACTAACCCTCATTTTAGTGAAAAGTTCGGAAAGCTAATGTCGGATAAGTTTGAGATGTCTATGATGAGTGAACTCAAGTTCTTTCTTGGTTTGCAAATCAAACAAACTAAGGAAGGCACCTTTGTTTCTCAAACAAAGTACACCAAGGACTTATTCAAGAAGTTCAACATGCAAGAAAGCAAAGGTATGGAAACTCCCATGCCTACTAGTGGACATCTTGATCTGACTAAGGATGGTAAACCGGTTGATCAAAAGGTTTATCGCACTATGATTGGTTCATTGTTATATCTATGTGCCTCTCGTCCCAATATTGTGCTAAGTGTGTGCATGTGTGCATGCTATCAAGCGGCCCCCAAAGAATGTCATCTTAAGGCTGTGAAAAGGAAAGTGAATACTTGATACATACACCAAATTTTGTCCTTTGTTATCCTAAGAGGTCTTCTTTTGATCTTGTTGGCTATTCCGACTCGGACTATGTCGGAGACAAGGTTGATAGAAAGTCCACTTTGGGTACTTGTCAATTTCTTGGTAGATCTCTTGTATCTTGGTTCTCCAAGAAACAAAACTCGGTATCCTTATCCACCGCCGAAGCAGAATACATTGCCGCCGGTTCATGTTGTGCTCAATTACTTTGGATGACCCAAACTCTTAAAGATTATGGGATCAATGTGAAACATGTTCCTTTGCTTTGGACAATGAAAGTGCTATTAAGATTGCTCACAATCCCGTGCAACATTCTCGAACTAAGCATATTGAAGTTTGTCATCATTTCATTCGAGATCATGTTGCTAAAGGGGACACTGATCTTAAACATGTTCGTACCGATAAGCAATTGGCGGATATATTCACCAAACCACTTGATGAGAAAGTCTTTTGCCGTTTGAGAGGCGAATTGAACATCATTGATGCTTCGAACTTGGAGTAGGAACTCCATTTGGAAACATGCAAGGCATGAATCTATGACTAATCCTTGATACTTCTTATGATGATATTCATATGTCTTGGATATACTTGCACCCTTGCATGCTATCTAACCCTTGTAGGTACTTGGATGAATCTAAATCTATGAGATTGCAATTCACTCACATCTTGAGCAATCTCTACATCACCAAGTCTCTACACAATGGTGGTTGATGACGAGGAAGCATGAAATCCTTCAACATATCCTTTGACAAATTCTATGTATCAAATTTCATGATTGTCATTTTGGATACACAAGTGCTCTTCTTGTCAAAGCGAACTCATGTTGGTAGATGAACTCAACTCCAAGTGGTGCTCCCAACCATTCTTGCACTACATCAACCTTGAGCACCCCACGCAAGTTCAACTACATGATCAAGATCAACACCACCACCTAAGGTATGTCATTCCATCTTAGAGAAGCTTTACCTCAAGTCATAGGTCAAAGCAACTCAACAAGATGAGAATACATCAAATGCTTAAATGAAAAATGGTAACCCCATTTTGAGCTTAAATGATGAGTATGACTTATGATCAAGTGTTCTCACTTGACTCCTCAGTCAATATACTCTAACATAGGTGACTTTGTCACCGCCCAATTCTAGATGAAGTTCTCTAGTGTTTCCTTGAGTTTTTTCATTTGCAAACTTCATCTAGATTTTCTTTTCTCTGTGTTGTTCTGCATTCCCTGCATCCAATTCATTGCAAATCTTTCAGTTAATTCCTTGCAAATCTTTGTGAGATCTTACTTGCCTAGTGAGCTGAGGTGACAAGTGTTCTCTCTGTGTTGAACTCGGTCATACCAATCTGTTGCTTTCGGTCACACTGAACCAATTCGGTACCACCGAAGACTACAACTCAGTATCATCGATTTCACTGTATAGAAGACAATTTGCCATATGTTCCTATAGTTTTATTCCAGCTCCACTCGATGATTCTTGTCCTCTACCAGCATCACAATCTATATGCTGCTTTGGTATGTGAATCAAGGACCAAACCTATTTTGACTCACACTCCAGAAGATCCCTTCTTGGAAATTGAAGTCAAAGGAGGAGAGAGATCACATCAAAGCTTATTCTCTTCAAAGGGAGAGAAAAGGAAAAAGGGAGAGATAGGTCCTCACTTCAAAGGCCCCAGATGCTTGGTGTTCAAGAGAAGAGAAGTCACATGTCTTTAAGAGGGGAAAGACATGTGTATGTTTACGTTTATGATCTGTTTCGCTCTGATTTTGTTTCCCCATGTTCTCCCATTATCCAGTATAAGATTCACGGGGAGAAAGACTGCTAGGGAAGGAAATCCTTGAATTCATTGCATATCTTTACCTTTTGGGGACATGTCTATATCAAATAGAGTACTCAGTACTCACTCTCTACATGTCATCCCAGTCTTGGTACTCTTGTGGTTTCTTTTGGTTGCTCTGGCTTGTAAATGTATCTGTGTTATCTAACCTTGTTTACTCAGGTTCATTCCTTCCTAAGCCAACTCAAGACCACAAGGTAAGTATATGCATCACACTCATGTGCATGAGGATTTCTTGCTGATGTACATATTGTTTGCAAGAAGGACTCATGAGCATGTAGGTACATCTCCTATTTTCACATCTTTTGCTCTGATGCATATAGCCAAGATACATGTAACATATTGCTTACTCTGTCATGCCTATGCATTCACATGCTCTTATATTCCATATTTACATGATTGCATACATATAGGGGGAGCCTATGCATGTTTCATGTCTTTCCAAAGCTTTACTTGTTATTCTCTGTATCTTTATCTAAAGCTTTGATGTATGTTGTCATCCATTACCAAAAAGGGGGAGATTGAAAGCACAAGTGCTCCCTTGGTGATTTTGGTAATTAATGTCAACATATCTCTTGTTGGACTAATGCTTTCATCTAGTATGTTTCACATAAGTTGAACAATGGAGTGGCATGGACTAGAGGATGTGGAACACTTTCGAGATGATAAGGACAAAGGATTGGCTCAAGCTCAAAGCTCGGGACTCTACTTTTTCTATTTCAGTGATCCAAGATCACATTGAGTCCATAGGAAAGCCAATACTATTAAGAGGGGATGAGGTGTTGCTTAATGACTTTCTTGCTCAAAGTGCTTAGTGATATGCTCCACAGCCCTCAACTACTTTCTCAATCCACATATGTCCCAAACCAAAAGTCAAACTCGGCTCTACCGAAATTTCCTATTTGGTGCCACCGAGTTCTCTTGACATAGCCACTGCCAGAAACCCTAATTAATTCGGTCTCACTGATGGGATCTCGGTCTCACCGAGATGGGCTTGCAAACTCTCTGTTGCCTATTGCATTAATTTCGGTCCCACCAAAATATGAAATCGGCCCCACCGAGTTTACTTGGCCAATTCTCTATTTAGCTTATTAGCAAAATTGGTCCCACCGAGTTTGTGTAATCGGTCCAACCGAGATGAGGCTTTACCCTAACCCTAGCACATCAGTCCGACCGAGTTGATCATGTCGGTCCCACCGAAATTCTTAACGGTCACATTATGAACTAAATCGGTCTGACCGAGTTTTATACTTCGGTCCCACCGAGTTTGGTGATTTGTGTGTAACGGTTATATTTTGTGTGGAGGCTATATATACCCCTCCACCCACTCTTCATTCGTGAAGAGATCCATCAGAATATGCCTACACTTCCAACACACATTTTCTGAGAAAGAACCACCTACACTTGTGTTGAGGTCAAGATATTCCATTCCGACCACATGAATCTTGATCTCTAGCCTTCCCCAAGTTGCTTTCCACTCAAATCATCTTTCTACCAAATCCAATCCTATGAGAGAGAGCTGAGTGTTGGGGAGTCTATCATTTGAAGCACAAGAGCAAGGAGTTCATCATCAACACACCATCTATTACCTTTTGGAGAGTGGTGTCTCCTAGATTGCTTAGGTGTCACTTGGGAGCCTCCGTCAAGATTGTGGAGTTGAACCAAGGAGTTTGTACGGGGAAGGAGATCGCCTACTTCGTGAAGATCTACCCTAGTGAGGCAAGTCCTTCTTGGGTGATGACCATGGTGGTATAGAAAAGGTTGCTTCTTCGTGGACCCTTCGCGGGTGGATCCCTCCGTGGACTCGCGCAACCGTTACCCTTCGTGGGTTGAAGTCTCCATCAACGTGGATGTATGATAGCACCACCTATCGGAACCACGCCAAAAATCTCCGTGTCTCCAATTGCGTTTCCACACTCCAATCCCATCCATTTACATTCTTTCAACTTGCATGAGTTACTTTTCGCTGCTCATATACTCTTGCCATGCTTGCTTGATATGTATTGTGAATGTTTGAACTTGTGCTAAAACTCCACCTCAACTCAAAGAATTTGAAAACTGGAACTTTTCTTACTAAGAGTCTATTCACCCCCCTCTATACACCTCTTCTCGATCCTTTCACAAAGTTCTCTAGTCACTATCACCAAGTTACTAGAACTTTGTGATGAACTATAATATGCAAGGTATGACGAAAATGATTCCCAAGCTCTTCGCGATGCTGAAATCAACGAAGGTAGAAATCAGGAAATAGCATCAAGTGTTGATGGTTAACAAGACCACTAGTTTCAAGAAAAAGGACAAGGGAAAGAAAGGGAACTTCAAGAAGAATGACAAGCAAGTTGCCACTCCCGTGAAGAAGCCCAAAGCTAGACCCAAACTTGAAACTGAGTGCTTCTACTGCAAAGGGAATGGTCACTTGAAGCGGAACTACCCCAAATACTTGGCGGATAAGAAGGATGGCAAAAGTGAACAAAGGTATATATGATATACATGTTATTGATGTGTACTTTACTAGTGTTCATAGTAACCCCAGGGTATTTGATACCGGTTCAGTTGCTAAGATTGGTAATTAAAAACATGAGTTGCAAAATGAACAGAGACTAGTTAAGGGCGAGGTCACGATGTGTATTGGAAGTGATTCCAAGGTTGATAAGATCACCATCGCACACTCCCTCTACCTTCAAGATTAGTGTTGGACCTAAATAAATGTTATTTGGTGTTTGTGTTGAGCATGAATATGATTGGATCATGTTTATTGTGATATAGTTATTCATTTAAGTCGGAGAATAATTGTTGTTCTGTTTACATGAATAAAACCTTCTATGGTCATACACTCAATATAAATGGTTTATTGAATATCGATCGTAGTAATACATATATTCATAATATTGATGCCAAAAGATGCAAAGTTGATAATGATAATGCAACATATTTGTGCCACTGATGTTTAGGTCATATTGGTGTAAAGCACATGAAGAAACTCCATGCGGATGGAATTTCGGAATCACTTGATTATGAATCATTTGATGCTTGCGAACCATGCCTCATGGGCAAGATGACTAAAACTCTATTCTCCAGAACAATGGAGCGAACCACTGACTTATTGGAAATAATACATACCGATGTATGTGGTCCAATGAGTGTTGAGGCTTGCGGCGGGTATCATTATTTTCTAACCTTCACAGATGATTTGAGAAGATATGGGTATATCTACTTAATGAAACACAAGTCTGAAACATTTGAAAAATTCAAAGAATTTCAGAGTGAAGTAGAGAATCATCGTAACAAGAAAATAAAGTTTCTACAATCTGATTGCGGAGGCACATATTTGAGTTACGAGTTTGGCCTTCACTTAGAACAATGTGGAATAGTTTCACAACTCACGACACCTGGAACACCATAGCGTAATGGTGTGTCCGAACGTCGTAACCGTACTTTATTAGATATGGTGTGATCTATGATGTCTCTCACCGATTTACCACTATCGTTTTGGGGTTATGCATTAGAGATAGCTGCATTCACGTTAAATAGGGCACCGTCTAAACCCATTGAGATGAGACCGTTAGAATTGTAGTTTGGCAAGAAACCTAAGTTGTCATTTCTTAAAGTTTGGGGTTTGCTTATGTGAAAAAGATTCATCCTGATAAGCTTGAACCCAAATCGAAGAAGTGCGTCTTCATAGGATACCCAAAAAGAAACTGTTGGGTACACCTTCTATCACAGATCCGAGGGCAAGATATTTGTTGCTAAGAATGGATCTATTCTAGAGAAGGAGTTTCTCTCGAAAGAAGTGATTGGGAGGAAAGTAGAACTTGATGAGGTAATTGTACCTTCTCTCGAATTGGATAGTAGATCATCACAGAAAACCGTTCATGTGATGCCTACACCAACTAGAGAGGAAGCTAATGATAATGATCATGAAACTTCAGATCAAGTTACTACCAAACCTCGTAGGTCAATCAGAGCACGATCTGCACCAGATTGGTACGGTAATCATGTTCTGGAAGTCATGTTACTAGACCATGACGAACCTACAAACTATGAGGAAGCGATGATGAGCCCAGATTCTGATAAATGGCTTGAGGCCATGAAATCTGAGATATGATCCATGTATGAGAACAAAGTGTGGACTTTGGTGGACTTGCCCGATGATCGGCAAGCCATTGAGAATAAATGGATCTTCAAGAGGAAGACGAACGCTGATAGTAGTGTTACTATCTACAAAGCTCGACTTGTCGCAAAAGATTCTCAACAAGTTCAAGGTGTTGACTACGATGAGTTTTTCTCACTCATAGTGATGCTTAAGTCTGTCCGAATCATGTTAGCAATTGCCACATTTTATGAAATCTGGAAAATGGAAGTCAAAACTGCATTCCTTGGTGTGTTTCTTAAAGAAGAGTTGTGTATGATGCAACCAGAAGGTTTTATCGATCCTAAAGGTGCTAACAAAGTGTGCAAACTTCAGCGATCCATCTGTGGACTGGTGCAATCATCTCGGAGTTGGAATGTACGCTTTGATACGATGATCAAAGCATATGGTTTTATTCAGACTTATGGTGAAGCTTGTATTTACAAGAAAGTGAGTGGGAGCTCTGTAGCATTTCTGATATTATATGTGGATGGCATATTATTGATTGGAAATGATATAGAATTTCTGGATAGCATAGGATACTTGAATAAGATTTATTTTTCAATGAAAGACCTCGGTGAAGCTAGTTATATATTGGGCATCAAGATCTATAGGGATAGATCGAGACGCTTAATAGGACTTTCACAAAGCACATGCCTTGACAAGATTTTGAAGAAGTTCAAAATGGACCAGTCAAAGAAAGGGTTCTTGCCTGTGTTGTAAGGTGTGAAGTTGAGTAAGACTCAAAGCCCGACCACGACAGAAGATAGAGAGAGAATGTAAGTCATTCCCTATGCCTCAACCATAGGATCTATAAAGTATGTCATGTGTTATGTACCAGACCTATTGTATACCTTGCCATGAGTTTGGAAAGGGAGTATAGTAGTGATATAGGAGTAGATCATTAGACAATGGTCAAAATTATCCTTAGAGGACTAAGGAAATATTTCTCGGTTATGGAGGTGATAAAGAGTTCGTCGTAAACAGTTACGTTGATGCAAGCTTTGACACCGATTTGGATGACTCTGAGTCTCGATCTGGATACATATTGAAAGAGGGAGCATTTAGCTAGAGTAGCTCCGTGCACAGCATTGTAGACATAGAAATTTGCAAAATACATACGGATCTGAATGTGGCAGACCCGTTGACTAAACCTCTCTCACAAGCAAAACATGATCACATGTTAGTACTCTTTGGGTGTTAATCACATGGCGATGTGAAACTAGATTACTAACTCTAGTAAACACTTTGGGTTTTGGTCACATGGTAATGTGAACTATGGGTTTTAATCACATGGTGATGTGAACTATTGGTGTTAAATCACATGGCGATGTGAACTAGATTATTGCCTCTAGTGCAAGTGGGAGACTGAAGGAAATATGCCCTAAAGGCAATAATAAAGTTGTTATTTATATTTCCTTATATCATGATAAATGTTTATTATTCATGCTAGAATTGTATTAACCGAAAACTTGATACATGTGCGGATACATAGACAAAACACAGTGTCCCTAGTAAGCCTCTACTGGACTAGCTCGTTAATCAAAGATGGTTAAGTTTCCTAACCATAGACATGAGTTGTCATTTGATAAATAGGGTAACATCATTAGGAGAATGATGTGATGGACAAGACCCATCTGTTAGCCTGGCATAATGATCATTAAGTTTTATTGCTATTGCTTTCTTCATGACTTATACATATTCCTTTGACTATGAGATTATGCAACTCTCGGATACCGGAGGAATACCTTGTGTGCTATCAAACATCACAACATAACTGGTTGATTATAAAGATGCTCTACAGGTATCTCCAAAGGTGTTTGTTGGGTTGGCATAGATCGAGATTAGGATTTGTCACTCCAAGTATTGGAGAGGTATCTTTGGGCCCTCTCGGTAATGCACATCGTGATAAGCCTTGCAAGCAATGTGACTAATGAGTTAGTTGCAGGATGATGCATTACGGAATGAGTAAAGAGACTTGCCGGTAACGATATTGAACTAGGTATGAAGACACCGATGATTGAATCTCGGGCAAGTAACATACTGATGACAAAGGGAATGACGTATGTTGTCATTACGGTTTGACCAATAAAGATCTTCGTAGAATATGTGGGAACCAATATGAGCATCCAGGTTCCGCGATTGGTTATTGACCGGAGAGGTGTCTCGGTCATGTCTACATAGTTCTCGAACCCGCAGGGTCCGAACCCTTAACATTCGATGACGATTTGTATTATATGAGTTATGTGATTTGGTGACCGAATGTTGTTCAGAGTCCCGGATGAGATCATGGACATGACGAGGAGTCTCGAAATGGTCGATAGGTAAAGATTGATATATTGAATGATAATATTCAGACACCAGAAGTGTTTCCGAATGTATCGGGTACATATCGTAGTACCGGAACCCCCAGGGGGAAGATATGGGCCATAGGAGGGAGGCACACTAGCCCACAAAGGGGTGGCACGCCCCCCCCCCCACAGGGAAGGAGGCCGAATAGGACTAGGAGAGGGGGCGGCGCCCCCCTTTCCTTCTCCCCCCTCTCTATCTCTTTCCCCTTTTCCCCTCCGGTAAAAGGAAAAGGGGGGCCGAATCCTACTAGGAGCCCAAGTAGGATTCCTCCTAATTGGGGCACGCCTAGGGCCGGCCTCCTCCCCCTCCCTCATTTATATACATGGGGAGGGGGTGCCTAGAACACACATCAATTGCTCCAAGCCGTGTGTGGCGCCCCCTTCCATAGTTTACGCCTCCGGTCATATTCTCACGGTGCTTAGGCAAAGCCCTGCGCGGATCATATCACCATCACCATCACCACGCCGTCGTGTTGATGGAACTCGTCTACTTCCTCGACACTCTGCTGGATCAAGAGCTCGAGGGACGTCATCGCGTTGAACGTGTGCAGAACTCGGAGGTGTCGTACGTTCGGTACTTGATCGGTCGGATCGAGAAGACGTTCGACTATATCAACCGCGTTAAGCAAACACTTCCACTTTCGGTCTACGAGGGTACATGGACACACTCTCCCCTTCTTGTTGCTATGCATCTCCTAGATAGATCTTGCGCGAGCATAGGAATTTTTTGAAATTACATGCTACATTAACCAACAAGGTTGATGAAGATGGCCTCCATGATCGATTCCCCCTTCGACGGAGTAGCGGCGGAGGCTTCCAAATCGGGCTGCTGAAGAACAGAGGCTTGCGGTGGCAATAAAATAGATTTGGTCTCATTCTAGGGGGTTTCTGGATTTTAGGGAATTTATAGCGTCGTGCTACTTGTGAGTTGCATTGGGATTTTCCCCGAACAGGAAGGGTGAAGCAATATAGTAGTGGAGAAGCATTTCCCTCGGTTAAAACCAAGGTTATCGAACCAATATGAGAACCACGCAAACACCCGTCAACAGTACCTACAGACACAAGAACAAATACTTGCACCAAACACGGGCAAGAGGGTTGTCAATCCCCTTGAGCTCGTTACTTGCAGCGATTAAATCTTATAGTGGTAGATAGATAAAATAAAAGGTTAAAGTAAAGTAAATAAATTGCAGCAAGATATTTTTGGTTTTAATAATATGACTAAATTAGACCTGAGGGCCATAGTTTTCACTAAGGCTTCTCTCTCGAAACATAGCATACAGTGGGTAGACAAAGTACTGTTGGGTAATCGATAACAAAACACATAGTTATGATGATATTCATGGCAATGATCATGTATATAGGCATCATGTCCATGACAAGTAGACTGAAATGATTCTGCATCTACTACTATTACTCCACCAATCGACTACTATCTAGCATGCACCTATGGTATTAAGTTCATAACAAATAGGGTAACACTTTAAGCAATATGACATGATGTAGACCAAGTAAACACAAACGATATGATTAAACCCCATCATTTTACCCTTAATGGCAACAATACAATATGTGCCTCTCTACCCCTTCTGTCACAAGGTGAGGACACCGCAAGATTGGACCCATCACAAAGCACCTCTCCCATTGAGGCCAAACCAAACAGATAGATCGGAGAGAAATACAAAGCTATAACAATCATGCGGAATAAAGTTTAGCAAATACTCCATTACTTTCAATGAATATTCCCAATCATAAACCCACAATTCATCAGATCCCAACAAACACATCGCAAAACAATTACATCGAATAGAACACCATGGAGATCATGGAGAGCATTTTATTGAAGATCAAAGAGAGAGAAGAAGTCATCTAGCTGCTAGCTATGGACTCGTAGGTGTAACGCCCCGGATATAACTTTCCCAATTTGTACTCCAACTCTTGCCGTTTCCGGCGTTAAGTTATATTTATTTCTCGGGTTCAAGTCTTTGTCTCCGTGTGTTATTTTCTTTGTCATGCATCTCATATCATGTCATCATGTGCATTGCATTTGCATACGTGTTCATCTCATGCATTCGAGCATTTTCCCCGTTGTCCGTTTTGCATTCCGGCGCTTCGTTCTCCTCCGGTGGTCATTTCTAGCTTTCTTTCGCGTGTGGGGTTTAAACATTTCCGGATTGGACCAAGACTTGTCATGCGGCCTTAGTTTACTACCGGTAGACCGCCTGTCAAGTTTCGTATCATTTGGACTTCGTTTGATACTCCAACGGTTAACCGAGGGACCGAAAAGGCCTCGTGTGTGTTGCAGCCCAACACCCCTCCAATTTGGCCCAAAACCCACCAAACTCTGCTCCATCATCTAGAGCGTTCGATCACGATCGCATGGTCGAAAACCGAACCTCATTTGGACTCTCCTAGCTCCACTTATGCCTATAAATACACCCCCCTCCGTTTTCGGATCTCCTCCCCCACGAAACCCTAAAAAAAACCTCTCCGCCGCCGCCAGACAACGTCCGCGCGAGCCGGACGTGTCCGTCTGCCGCTGCCTCAGCCACTCTCCTCCCGCCACGTGGCCTCCCCGCCGGCGCCTCCCCGCGCGGCCCGCCCGGCCCGCGTTGGGCCCCGAGGCCCGGGCCACCGCCGCCGCCGCCCGGGACCTCGTCCCTGACGCCGATACGCCCCGCCGCCGTCCTTCGCCGCCCGTGCGGCCGTCCTCCGCCGCCTCGCGCCCGGCTGCCGCCACCGCCGCGCCGCACCACCTCGCCTCGCCGCCGCCTCGGGCACCACCGCCACCGACCGCCGCCTCCACGCGCCACCGCCGCCGCATCCACACCGGCCGGAGCCGCCCCGGCTTCTCCACCCCTCGGCGGCCACCATCTCCGGCGAACAGGTCTTCTCCGGCGAGCTCGGATCTCGCCTCGGTTCACGCGCCCGCGAGGAACCCTAGATCTTGGTTGACCTTTTCCCCTCTCCCTTATAATTTTGTGCATACTTTGACCTGCCGTAACTTTGCATCCGTAGCTCCGATTTGGACATATAGTATATCAAAATGTTCGCCTCGACGAGTACATCATTTCATTCCATTGCATAATTTTCATTTTAGCTCATCTTGATGCCCTAAATGCTGTTAGAAGGAGGCTTCGTGAGTTAATTGTCAGATCTGCTAGTTCATCTTAGACTTTTGTCATTTTTGCCATGATTGCTGTGTGCATGCTATGCCTGTGAGTCCTTCATATGTTTTGTTAAGCATTTTGTTATCTTTCCAGAGGTGCAACCCATGCATTTTTAGGATGTGTGTGGTGACTTGTGCAAGCTTGCAAAGTGAGGCACCCGGTAAATCTGTTTTCAGGGACTTAGTAGTTTTCACTAAGTTTGGGATTATTTGGTTCATGATGCCATATGTTCAGCTTGTTTCCTAGTGATCCGTGCCTCTTTTGAGGATGATCAGTAAAGGAGTTTTGTTAATCATGTTATTCTCTATCCATCCATGTTTTTGTTTGCAATTATGGAGCACTCTAGCTTGAGTCAATCGGGCTCTACTTTTGCTTCGTGGTGAATCTGGGCAGATCGTCAACTCGTTTGCGATTTTGCCGATGCTATTGTAGTTGATCCGTGCATGCTATGCCATTGTTCTTGCCATGTCTAGCTAGAATTTTGTGCCTTCTTAATGGGTGTATTCTTGCCTTGCCATGACTTGCACCGTAGTGAGTGCATCGAGCTCGTTTACATGCCTTCGTGAGTTATGTTTTAGCATGTCCCAGTTTTCACTAAGTCTGAAAACTGATTGTGTTTTAGCTATGTTCGTGTGCCCGTTAGTATATTTTGTGAACCCTTTTGGCCCCAGGTCACTTTGGGTCTTTTGTTAAGCTTGTTGAGTAGCTTCATGCCATGTTCTTACTTGTCTTAATCAGGTCATGTATCATGTTGTTTTGCTGCTCCGAAGAGGGCTTCGTGATCTGAAATTTCAGACAAGTGTTAATTTCACTAAGTCTGAAATCTGTTTTGCATTTGCGTTTTTGACATGCTTGTTTGAACCTCATAATGGATGAATTGGCCGTAGCTCAGTGCTAGACTTTTGTTAAGCATCTTGTGTACATCCCTGCCATGCATTTTGTTGTCATGTTTGGGTGTTGTAGCATGTCCATCTCATTGCATTTAGATGCCTACTTGCTGTAAACGTAGACCGGTGTCATTTTTGAAACGCTTGCCATTTCCAAACCGTAACTCCGATTCCGGCGTTCTTTATATCGTTTTCAAGCGATTTCATCTCATCTTTCCAGTGGCACCCTTGGAATTCCAAGTTGAGGCCAGGTTCATGCATTTCCTGTCATATCTTGCATTTTGCATCCTGCATCGCATCCCGCATAGCATATCATCATTGCATCGTATCGCTTGATCCTTGCACGTGGTTGATTGTATCCTTGTTTCTTGTTTGTCTTGTTTGGGTAGAGCCGGGAGACGAGTTCGCTAACGGGGAGCCCGTTGAGTTTGCTCTTGAGGATCCAGTCACCTCTGACAACTGTGCAGGCAAGATGATCATACCCTCGAAATCGCTACTATCTTTGCTATGCTAGTTTGCTCGCTCTTTTGCTTGCCAACGCTACGATGCCTACCTTTTGCTTGTCAGCCCCCCAATTGCCTTGTTGAACCTCTAACCCACCATGTCCTAGCAAACCGTTGATTGGCTATGTTACCGCTTTGCTCAGCCCCTCTTATAGCATTGCTAGTTGCAGGTGAAGATTGGAGCTGTTCCTTGTTGGAACATTTAATTACTTATTGGGATATCATTATATTGCTATGTTATCTTAATGCATCTATATAATTGGTAAAGGGTGGAAGGCTCGGCCTCTCGCCTAGTGTTTTGTTCCACTCTTGTCGCCCTAGTTTCCGTCATATCGGTGCTATGTTCCCGGATTTTGCGTTCCTTACGCGGTTGGGTTATAATGGGAACCCCTTGATAGTTCGCCTTGATTAAAGCTTTTCCAGCAATGCCCAACATTGGTTTTACCTTTCGCCACCTAGCCTCTTTTTCCCTTGGGTTACCGGAGCCCAAGGGTCATCTTATTTTAAACCCCCCCCCCCGGGCTAGTGCTCCTCTGAGTGTTGGTCCGACCGAGTAGACTGCGGGGCCACCTCGGGGCAACTTGAGGGTTGGTTTTACTCATAGGATGTCTCATCCGAGTGTGCCCTGAGAAAGAGATATGTGCAGCTCCTATCGGGATTTGTCGGCACATTCGGGCGGTGTTGCTGGTCTTGTTTTAACCTGTCGAAGTGTCTTGAGTTACCGAGATACCGAGTCTGATCGGAACATCCTGGGAGGAGGTCTATTCCTTCGTTGACCGTGAGAGCTTGTCATGGGCTAAGTTGGGACTCCCCTGCAGGGTTTGAACTTTCGAAAGCCGTGCCCGCGGTTGTGGGCAGATGGGAATTTGTTAATGTCCGATTGTAGATAACTTGAACCTTAATTAAATTAAAATGAATCAACTGAGTGGGTTACCGTGATGGCCTCTTCTCGGCGGAGTCCGGGAAGTGGACACGATGTTGGAATTATGCTTGCGCAGGTTGTTCCTTTAGACTCTCGCTCGCGCTTTGTCTCCTCTTCTCGCTCTCTTTTGCGTATAAGTTAGCCACCATATATGCTAGTCGCTTGCTGCAGCTCCACATATATTTGCCTTACCCTTCCTATAAGCTTAAATAGTCTTGACCGCGAGGGTGCGAGATTGCTGAGTCCCTGTGGCTCACAGATACTATAACTCCAGATGCAGGTCCAGGTGATTCCGCTCCAGGTGACGAGTACGAGCTCAAGTGGGAGTTCGACGAAGACTCTCAACGATACTATGTTTCCTTTCCCGATGATCAGTAGTGGTGCCCAGTTGGGGGTGATTGGGACCGTTGTCGCATGTTGGGTTTTCTTCTATTTTGGCGCCGTAGTCGGGCCATGAGTGTTTTGGATGATGTAATGTTATTTATGTACTTTGATGTGACGTGGCGAGTGTAAGCCAACTATGTTCTCCCCTTTATTATTTACATTACATGGGATGTTTGTGAAGATTGCCTAACTTGCGACATATGCCTTCAATGCGATTATGTCTCTAAGTCGTGCCTCGACACGTGGGAGCTATAGTCACATCGAGGGTGTTACAGTAGGTCTGTGGTGAACCACTCGCGCATCATCGAAAGTCAACAAGGATGATGTAGAAGCCCTTCGTGATCGATTCCCCCTCAAGCATAGTACCGAAAAAGTGCTATAGATGGGATCACGGAAGAACAGAAGCTTGCGGCAGCAGGGAAAGTGTTCCAGGTGGTGATGTCTACTACACAACTTATTCTTGTAGACTCGTGTTAGGCCTCCAAGCGTAGATGAAAGGATTGAGAAGAGGTGTCTATAGGGGGGGTGAATACAATCTTAGCAAGAAAAGTTGCAGTTTTTAAGTTCTTTGAGTTGAAGTGGAGTTTTAGCACAAGTTCAAACATTCACAATACATATCAAGCAAGCATGATAAGAGTATATGATCTGCGGAAAGTAAATCATGCAAGTTGCAACAATGTAAAGGGATGGGATTTGAGTGTGCAAACACAATTAGAGACACAGAGATTTTTGGCGTGGTTCCGATAGGTGGTGCTATCGTACATCCACGTTGATGGAGACTTCAACCCACGAAGGGTAACGGTCGCGCGAGTCCACGGAGGGCTCCACCCATGAAGGGTCCACGAAGAATCAACCTTGTCTATCCCACCATGGCCATCGCCCACGAAGGACTTGCCTCACTAGGGTAGATCTTCACGAAGTAGGCGATCTCCTTGCCCGCACAAACTCCTTGGTTCAACTCCACAATCTTGACGGAGGCTCCCAAGTTACACCTAACCAATCTAGGAGACACTACTCTCCAAAAGGTAATAGACGGTGTGTTGATGATGAACTCCTTGATCTTGTGCTTCAAATGATAGTCTCCCCGGCACTCAACTCTCTCTCATAGGATTGGATTTGGTAGAAAGATGATTTGAGTGGAAAGCAACTTGGGAAAGGCTAGAGATCAAGATTTATGTGGTTGGAATGGAATATGTTGACCTTAACACAAGTGTAGGTGGTTCTCTCTCAGAAAATTAATGTTGGAAGTGTAGGCATGTTCTGATGGCTCTCTCAACAAATGAAGAGTGGGTGGAGGGGTATATATAGCCTCCACACAAAATCTAACCGTTACACGCAAATCACCAAACTCGGTGGGACCGAATTGTAAAACTCGATCAGACTGATTTGGTTCATAATGTGACTGTTAGGCATTTCGGTGGGACCGGCATGATCAACTCGGTGGGACCGATGTGCTAGGGTTAGGGTAAAGCCTTATCTCGATTGGACCGATTACACAAACTCGGTGGGACCGATTTTGGTAATAAGATAAACAGAGAGTTGGCCAAGCAAACTCGGTGGGACCGATTTCATATTTTGGTGAGACGAAAATTAATGCAATAGGCAACAGAGAGTTTGCAAGCCCATCTCGGTAAGACTGAGATCCCATCAGTGAGACCGAATTGATTAGGGTTTCTGGCAGTGGCTATGTCAAGAGAACTCGGTGGCCCCGGATAGAAAGTTTCGATGGGGCCGAGTTTGACTTTTGCTTTGGGACATATGTGGGTGTGAGAAAGTGGTTGAGGGCTTTGGAGCATATCACTAAGCATTTTGAGAAAGCAAGCCATTAAGCAACACCTCATCCCCTCTTAATAGTATTGGCTTTCCTATGGACTCAATGTGATCTTGGATCACTAAAATGAAAAATGTAGAGTCCTGAGCTTTGAGCTTGAGCCAATCCTTTGTCCTTATCGTCTCGAAGGGGTTCCACATCCTCTAGTCCATGCCACTCCATTGTTGAACTTATCTGAAACATACTATATGAAAGCATTAGTCCAACAAGAGATATGTTGACATTAATTACCAAAATCACCCAGGGAGCACTTGTGCTTTCAGTAGAGTTTTGTAGGACAGTAGCAGTTTTCTCTCAAGTGGATGACCTAAGGTTTATCAATTCGTGGGAGACGTAGGATGAAGATGGTCTCTCTCAAACAACCTTGCAATCAAATAAAGAAATCTCTTGTGTCCCCAACACACCCAATACAATGGAAAATTGTATAGGTGCGCTAGTTCGGCAAAGAGATGGTGATACAAGTGTAGTATAGATAGTAGATATAGGTTTTTGTAATCTTAAAATATAAAAACTGTTGGGGAACGTAGTAATTTCAAAAAAATTCCTACGCACATGCAAGATCATGGTGATGCATAGCAACGAGAGGGGAGAGTGTGATCTACGTACCCTTGTAGATCGATAGCGGAAGCGTTAGCATAACACGGTTGATGTAGTCGTACGTCTTCATGGACCGACCGATCAAGCACCGAAACTACGGCACCTCCGAGTTCTAGCACACGTTCAGCTCGATGACGATCCCCGAACTCCGATCCAGCAAAGTGTCGGGGAAGAGTTCCGTCAGCACGACGCCGTGCTGATGATCTTGATGTACTACCGTCGCAGGGCTTCGCCTAAGCACTGCTACAATATTATCGAGGATTATGGTGGAAGGGAGCACCGCACACGGCTAAGAATATGATCACGTGGATCAACTTGTGTGTCTAGGGGTGCCCCCTGCCCCCGTATATAAAGGAGCAGGGGGAGGTGCGCCGGCCAGGAGGAGGGCGCGCCAGGAGGAGTCCTACTCCCACCGGGAGTAGGATTCCCCCCTTTCCTAGTTGGAATAGGATTCGGGAGGGGGAAAGAGGAGAGAGAGAAGGAAGGGGGCGCCGCCCCCCTCTCCTTGTCCTATTCGGACTAGGGGGAGGGGCGCGCGGCCCAGCTCTGGCCTCCTCTCCTCTCTTCCACTAAAGCCCACTAAGGCCCATATACCTCCCGGGGGTTCCGGTAACCTCCCGGTACTCCGGTAAAATCCCGATTTCACCCGGAACACTTCTGATATCCAAATATAGGCTTCCAATATATCAATCTTTATGTCTCGACCATTTCGAGACTCCTCGTCATGTCCGTGATCACATCCGGGACTCCGAACAAACTTCGGTACATCAAAATGCATAAACTCATAATATAACTGTCATCAAAACCTTAAGCGTGCGGACCCTACGGGTTCGAGAACAATGTAGACATGACCGAGACACGTCTCCGGTCAATAACCAATAGCGGAACCTGGATGCTCATATTGGCTCCCACATATTCTACGAAGATCTTTATCGGTCAGACCGCATAACAACATACGTTGTTCCCTTTGTCATCGGTATGTTACTTGCCCGAGATTCGATCGTCGGTATCTCAATACCTAGTTCAATCTCGTTACCGGCAAGTCTCTTTACTCGTTTCGTAATACATCATCTTGCAACTAACTCATTAGTTGTAATGCTTGCAAGGCTTATGTGATGTGCATTACCGAGAGGGCCCAGAGATACCTCTCCGACAATCGGAGTGACAAATCCTAATCTCGAAATACGCCAACCCAACATGTACCTTTGGAGACACCTGTAGAGCTCCTTTATAATCACCCAGTTACGTTGTGACGTTTGGTAGCACACAAAGTGTTCCTCCGGCAAACGGGAGTTGCATAATCTCATAGTCATAGGAACATGTATAAGTCATGAAGAAAGCAATAGCAACATACTAAACGATCGGGTGCTAAGCTAATGGAATGGGTCATGTCAATCACATCATTCTCCTAATGATGTGATCCCATTAATCAAATGACAACACATTGTCTATGGTTAGGAAACATAACCATCTTCGATTAACGAGCTAGTCAAGTAGAGGCATACTAGTGACGTTTGGTTTGTCTATGTATTCACACAAGTATTATGTTTCCGGATAATACAATTCTAGCATGAATAATAAACATTTATCATGATATAAGGAAATAAAATAATAACATTATTATTGCCTCTAGGGCATATTTCCTTCAGTCTCCCACTTGCACTAGAGTCAATAATCTAGTTCACATTGCCATGTGATTTAGCACCAATAGTTCACATCATTATGTGACCAACACTCAAAGGGTTTACTAGAGTCAATAATCTAGTTCACATCGCTATGTGATTAACACCCAAAGAGTACTAAGGTGTGATCATGTTTTGCCTGTGAGAGAAGTTTAGTCAACGGGTCTGCTATATTCAGATCCGTATGTATTTTGCAAATTTCTATGTCAATAATGCTCTGCACGGAGCTACTATAGCTAATTGCTCCCACTTTCAATATGTATCCAGATTGAGACTTAGAGTCATCTAGATCAGTGTCAAAATTTGCATCGACGTAACCCTTTACGACAAACCTTTTTGTCATGTCCATAATCGATAAATATATCCTTATTCCACTAAGGATAATTTCGACCACTGTCCAGTGATCTACTCCTAGATCACTATTGTACTCCCTTGCCAAAATCAGTGTAGGGTATACAATAGATCTGGTACACAGCATGGCATTCTTTATAGAACCTATGGCTGAGGCATAGGGAATGATTTCCATTCTCTTTCTATCTTATGCCATGGTCGGGCTTTGAGTCTTACTCAATTTCACACCTTGTAACACAGCCAAGAACTCTTTTCTTTGACTGTTCCATTTTGAACTACTTCAAAATCTTGTCAAGGTATGTACTCATTGAAGAAACTTATCAAGCGTCTTGATCTATCTCTATAGATCTTGATGCTCAATATGTAAGCAGCTTCACCGAGGCCTTTCTTTGAAAAAATCCTTTCAAACACTCCTTTATGCTTTGCAGAATAATTCTACATTATTTCCGATCAACAATATGTCATACACATATACTTATCAGAAATGCTGTAGTGCTCCCACTCACTTTCTTGTAAATACAGGCTTCACCGCAAGTCTGTATAAAACTATATGCTTTGATCAACTTATCAAAGCGTATATTCCAACTCCGAGATGCTTGCACCAGTCCATAGATGGATCGCTGGAGCTTGCATATTTTGTTAGCACCTTTAGGATTGACAAAACCTTCTGGTTGCATCATATACAACTCTTCTTTAAATCCATTAAGGAATGTAGTTTTGTTTATCCATTTGCCAGATTTCATAAAAATGCGGCAATTGCTAACATGATTTGGACAGACTTAAGCATCGCTACGAGTGAGAAAATTTCATCGTAGTCAACACCTTGAACTTTATCAAAAACCTTTTTCGACAAGTCTAGCTTTGTAGATAGTAACACTACTATCAGCGTCCGTCTTCCTCTTGAAGATCCATTTATTTTCTATGGCTTGCCGATCATCGGGCAAATCCATCAAAGTCCATACTTTGTTCTCATACATGGATCATATCTCAGATTTCATGGCCTCAAACCATTTCGCGGAATCTGGGCTCATCACCGCTTCCTCATAGTTCACAAGTTCGTCATGGTCTAGTAACATGACTTCCAGAACAGGATTACCGTACCACTCTGGTGCGGATCTCACTCTGGTTTACCTACGAGATTCGGTAGTGACTTGATCTGAAGTTACATGATCATCATCATTAGCTTCCTTACTAATTGGTGTAGTAGTCACAAGAACAGATTTCTGTGATGAACTACTTTCCAATAAGGGAGCAGGTACAGTTACCTCATCAAGTTCTACTTTCCTCCCACACACTTCTTTCGAGAGAAATTTCTTCTCTAGAAAGGATCCATTCAAAGCAACGAATATCTTGCCTTCGGATCTGTGATAGAAGGTATACCCAACATTTTCTTTTTGGGTATCCTATGAAGACGCACTTCTCCGATTTGGGTTTGAGCTTATCAGGTTGAAACTTTTTCACATAAGCATTGCAACCTCAAACTTTAAGAAACGACAGCTTAGGTTTCTTGCTAAACCATAGTTCATACGGTGTCATCTCAAACGGATTTAGATGGTGCCCTATTTAACGTGAATGTAGCTGTCTCTAATGCATAACCCCAAAACAATAGCGGTAAATCTGTAAGAGACATCATAGATCGTGCCATATCAAATAAAGTACGATTACGATGTTCGAACACACCATTACACTGTGGTGTTCCAGGTGGCGTGAGTAGTGAAACTATTTCACATTGTTTTAACTGAAGACCAAACTCATAATTCAAATACTCTTCTCCACGATCAGATCGTAGAAACTTTATTTTCTTGTTACGATGATTTTCCACTTCACTCTGAAATTTTTTGAACTTTTCAAATGTTTCAGACTTATGTTTCATCAAGTAGATATACTCACATCTGCTCAAATTATCTGTGAAGAACAGAAAATAATGATACCTGTCGCGAGCCTCAATATTCATCGGACCACATACATGAGTATGTATGATTTCCAACAAATCTGTTGCTCGCTCCATTGTTCCGAAGAACAGAGTTTTAGTCATCTTGCCCATGAGGCATGGTTCGCAAGCATCAACTGATTCATAATCAAGTGATTCCAAAAGCCCATCAGCATGGAGTTTCTTCATGCGCTTTACACCAATATGACCTAAACGGCAGTGCCACAAATAAGTTTGCACTATCATTATTAACTTTGCATCTTTTGGTTTCAATATTATGTTTATTTGCATCACTATGATCGAGATCCCACGAACTATTTTCATTGGGTGTGTAACCATATAAGGTTTTATTCATGTAAGCAGAACAACAATTTATTCTCTTACTTAAATGAATAACCGTATTACAATAAATATGATCAAATCATATTCATGCTCAACGCGAACACCAAATAACACTTATTTAGGTTCAACACTAATCCCGAAAGTATAGGGAGTGTGCGATGATGATCATATCAATTTTGGAACCACTTCCAACACACATTGTTACTTCACCCTTAACTAGTCTTTGTTTATTCTGCAACTCCCGTTTCGAGTTACTAATCTTAGCAACTGAACTAGTATCAAATATTGAGGGGTTGCTATAAACACTAGTAAAGTACACATCAATAACATGTATATCAAATATACTTATGATCACTTTGCCATCCTTTGTATCCGCCAATCACTTGGGGTAGTTCTGCTTCCAGTGACCAGTCCCTTTGCAGTAGAAGCACTTAGTCTCAGGCTTAGGATCAGACTTGGGCTTCTTCACTTGAGCAGCAACTTGCTTGTCGTTCTTCTTGAAGTTCCCCTTCTTCCCTTTGCCCTTTTCTTGAAACTAGTGGTCTTGTCAACCATCAACACTTGATGTTTTTCTTGATTTCTACCTTCGTCGATTTCAGCATCACGAAGAGCTTGGGAGTTGTTTCCGTTATCCCTTGCATATTATAGTTCATCACGAAGTTCTACTAACTTGGTGATGGTGACTAGAGAATTCTGTCAATCACTATCTTATCTGGAAGATTAACTCCCACTTGATTCAAGCGATTGTAGTACCCAGACAATCTGAGCACATGCTCACTAGTTGAGCGATTCTCCTCCATCTTTTAGCTATAGAACTTGTTGGAGACTTCATATCTCTCAACTCGGGTATTTGCTTGAAATATTAACTTCAACTCCTGGAACATCTCATATGGTCCATGACGTTCAAAACGTCTTTGAAGTCCCGATTCTAAGCCATTAAGCATGGTGCACTAAACTATCAAGTAGTCATCATATTGAGCTAGCCAAACGTTCATAACGTCTGCATCTGCTCCTGCAATAGGTCTGTCACCTAGCGGTGCATCAAGGACATAATTCTTCTGTGCAGCAATGAGGATAAACCTCAGATCACGGATCCAATCCGCATCATTGCTACTAACATCTTTCAACACAATTTTCTCTAGGAACATATCAAAATAAACACAGGGAAGCAACAACGCGAGCTATTGATCTACAACATAATTTGCAAAATACTACCAGGACTAAGTTCATGATAAATTTAAGTTCAATTAATCATATTACTTAAGAACTCCCACTTAGATAGACATCCCTCTAATCCTCTAAGTGATTACGTGATCCAAATCAACTAAACCATGTCCGATCATCACGTGAGATGGAGTAGTTTCATTGGTGAACATCAGCTATGTTGATCATATCTACTATATGATTCACGCTCGACCTTTCGGTCTCCGTGTTCTGAGGCCATATCTGTATATGCTTGGCTCATCAAGTATAACCTGAGTATTCCGCGTGTCCAACTGTTTTGCACCCGTTGTATTTGAACGTAGAGCCTATCACACCCGATCATCACGTGGTGTCTCAGCACGAAGAACTTTCGCAACGGTGCATACTCAGGGAGAACACTTTCTTGATAATTAGTGAGAGATCATCTTAAAATGCTACCGTCAATCAAAGCAAGATAAGATGCATAAAAGATAAACATCACATGCAATCAATATAAGTGATATGATATGGCCATCATCATCTTGTGCTTGTGATCTCCATCTTCGAAGCACCATCGTGATCACCATCGTCATCGGCGCGACACCTTGATCACCATGGTAGTATCGTTGTTGTCTCGCCAATCTTATGCTTCCACGACTATCGCTACCGTTTAGTGATAAAGTAAAGCATTACAGCACAGTTGTATTGCATACAATAAAGCGACAACCATATGGCTCCTGCCAGTTGTCGATAACTCGGTTACAAAACATGATCATCTCATACAATAAAATTTAACATCATGTCTTGACCATATCACATCACAACATGCCCTGCAAAAACAAGTTAGACGTCCTCTACTTTGTTGTTGCAAGTTTTACGTGGCTGCTACAGGCTTTAAGCAAGAACCAATCTTACCTAAGCACCAATTCCACAACGATAGTTTGTCAAGTTGGTTATGTGTTAACCTTCGCAAGGACCGGGCGTAGCCACACTTGGTTCAACTAAAGTTGGAGAAACTGTCACCCGCTAGCCACCTTTGTGCAAAGCACGTCGGGAGAACCGGTCTCGCGTAAGCGTACGCGTAATGTCGATCCGGGCCGCTTCGTCCAACAATACCGCCGAACCAAAGTATGACATGCTGGTAAGCAGTATGACTTATATCGCCCACAACTCACTTGTGTTCTACTCGTGCAAATAACATCAACACATAAAACCTAGGCTCGGATGCCACTGTTGGGGAACATAGTAATTTCAAAAAAATTCCAACGCACACGCAAGATCATGGTGATGCATAGCAATGAGAGGGGAGAGTGTGATCTATGTACCCTTGTAGATCGACAGTGGAAGCGTTAGCATAACGCGGTTGATGTAGTCGTACGTCTTCATGGCCCGACCGATCAAGCACCGAAACTACGGCACCTCCGAGTTCTAGCACACGTTCAGCTCGATGACGATCCCCGGACTCCGATCCAGCAAAGTGTCGGGGAAGAGTTCCGTCAGCATGACGCCATGGTGACGATCTTGATGTACTACCGTTGCAGGGCTTCGCCTAAGCACCGCTACAATATTATCGAGGATTATGGTGGAAGGGGGCACCGCACACAGCTAAGAATATGATCACGTGGATCAACTTGTGTGTCTAGGGGTGCCCCCTGCCCCCGTATATAAAGGAGCAGGGGGAGGTGCGGCCAGCCAGGAGGAGGGCGCGCCAGGAGGAGTCCTACTCCCACCGGGAGTAGGATTCCCCCCTTTCCTAGTTGGAATAGGATTCGGGAGGGGGAAAGAGGAGAGAGAGAAGGAAGGGGGCGTCGCCCCCCTCTCCTTGTCCTATTCGGACTAGGGGGGAGGGGCGCGCGGCCCAGCCCTGGCCACCTCTCCTCTCTTCCACTAAAGCCCACTAAGGCCCATATACCTCCTGGGGGGTTCCGGTAACCTCCCGGTACTCCGGTAAAATCCTGATTTCACTCAGAACACTTCCGATATCCAAATATAGGCTTCCAATATATCAATCTTTATGTCTCGACCATTTCGAGACTCCTCGTCATGTCCGTGATCACATCCGGGACTCCGAACAAACTTCGGTACATCAAAATGCATAAACTCATAATATAACTGTCATCAAAACCTTAAGCGTGCGGACCCTACGGGTTCGAGAACAATGTAGACATGACCGAGACACGTCTCCGATCAATAACCAATAGCGGAACCTGGATGCTCATATTGGCTCCCACATATTCTACGAAGATCTTTATCGGTCAGACCGCATAACAACATACGTTGTTCCCTTTGTCATCGGTATGTTGCTTGCCCGAGATTCGATCGTCGGTATCTCAATACCTAGTTCAATCTCGTTACCGGCAAGTCTCTTTACTCATTTCGTAATACATCATCTTGCAACTAACTCATTAGTTGTAATGCTTGCAAGGCTTATGTGATGTGCATTACCAAGAGGGCCGAGAGATACCTCTCTGACAATCGGAGTGACAAATCCTAATCTCGAAATACGCCAACCCAACATGTACCTTTGGAGACACCTATAGAGCTCCTTTATAATCACCCAGTTACGTTGTGACGTTTGGTAGCACACAAAGTGTTCCTCCGGCAGACGGGAGTTGCATAATCTCATAGTCATAGGAACATGTATAAGTCATGAAGAAAGCAATAGCAACATACTAAACGATCGGGTGCTAAGCTAATGGAATGGGTCATGTCAATCATATCATTTTCCTAATGATGTGATCCCATTAATCAAATGACAACACATGTCTATGGTTAGGAAACATAACCATCTTCGATTAACGAGCTAGTCAAGTAGAGGCATACTAGTGACGTTTGGTTTGTCTATGTATTCACACAAGTATTATGTTTCCGGATAATACAATTCTAGCATGAATAATAAACATTTATCATGATATAAGGAAATAAAATAATAACATTATTATTGCCTCTAGGGCATATTTCCTTCAAAAACAACATGGTAGCAAGTGATAAAACGGAGCACAAAGAGTCACTCCAAAGTTCTTATCTAGCGGAGAACATAAGCTGAAATTGTTTGGAGGGTACGAAACCACCTCAAATCTATTCTTTCCGGTCAATCCATTGAGATATTCCTATAAGTGTCACAAACAACCCTAGAGTTCATACTAAAATAACACCATATGATACACATCAACCAACTCTAATGTCGCCTAGATACTCCAATGTACCACAAGTATCCATGAGTTGATTATTCGACATGCAACAAACAACTTCAGATTCATAATATTCAATCCAACACAAAGAACTTCAAAGAGTGCCCCAGGATTTCTACCGGAGAAAGTAGGATGAAAACGTGCATCAACCCATATGCATAGATTACCCTAATGTTACCTTGGTAATCCGTGAGTTGAGTGCCAAAACATACATCAAGTGAATCAATATAATAGTGTTCTCAAATGCAAGACATACATCAAGTGTTCTCAAATCCATAAAAGTATTCAATCTGATAATAGTGAAACCTCAAAGGTAAAAACTCAATTCATCACAACAAGATAGACAGGAAGAAACACCATATGATCCAACTATATTAACAAAGCTCGCGGTACATCAAGATCATGCCAAATCAAGAACACGAGAGAAAAGATCAAACACATAACTACTGGTACATACCCTCAGCCCCAAGGGTGAACTACTCCCTCCTCATCATGGTGGCTGCCGGGATGATGAAGATGGCCTCCGGTGATGATTTCCCCCTCCAGCAGGGTGCCGGAACAGGGTCCTAATTGAGTTTTGATGGATACAGAGGCTTGTGGCGGCGGAACTTCTCATATAGGGTTCTTTTCAGGGTTTTGAGTATTTATAGGAATTTTTAGCATCAGTCTCATGCCAAGGGGGCCCACGAGGGAGCGAGAAGCTCGGGGGGGGGGGGGCTCCCGGAGGGGTAGGGAACGCCCCCAGGCTTGTCGCTTCCTCATGAAGCTTCTAGTCCTTGGTGCTTCGGGGGTCTCTTTTGGTCTACAAAAAATCACTGTAAATTTTCAGCCCATTTCAAGAACTTTTATTTCTGCAGCACAAAAAATGACACCACGATAGTTCTGCTGAAAACAACGTCAGTCCAGATTAGTTCCATTCAAATCATACCAAAACCATATAAAATTGTCGTAAACATGGCATGAATACGTCATAAATCATAGATATGTTGGAGATGTATCAGCATCCCCGAGCTTAATTCCTGCTCGTCCTCGAGTAGGTAAATAATAAAAGAAATAATTTATGAAGTGTGAATGCTAGCATAGTGCATAAGTTTGATCAATGATAATTTTAATCACTTTTCCTAACATCATAATAGCAATTCGTTCTCATAAAACTCATCATGATAAAGTAGCAATCAACTCACATGTTATGTTCAAACAATGCATTCTCTTGAAACTTAACAACCTATGTTCTTAGTCACCAAATAATTGCATTAACTTATTTTCAACAAAGTCTAAGTAAGAGCTCCACACACTCAATTATCATTTAGTCTTCTATGATTGCTAGTACTCAAAGCATATTTTTAGAACAAATGGCATCCATCGAACATAAAGAAAGATAGGTGCTTCGTGTTTCACCTCCCAACTTATTTATCATAGAGATAATTGTCAACAATAATAAACTATGATCAAATATATTTGATTGGCCATATATGTATGGATATTTCCCCACCACATGATGCTTGCACACTAGAGAATAAATAGAGTGGAATAGGGATGAACATTATTAACTCTTGCATAAAAGTAAAAGATAGGCCCTTCGCAGAGGGAAGCAGAGGTTGTCATGCACTTTTTATTTTTGGGGTGCAAGCCCTTAATGCAAAGGAAAGTCACACTATATTGCCTCTTGTGATAGCAAACTTTGTTACACAGTCCATCGCTTTTATTTCTTTACCATCACAAGTTCGTACAACGCTTATTTCCCCTTGTAATAAAAGATCATACATATTTAGGAGCAATTTTATTGCTTTTTGCACCGATGACAACTTACTTGAAGGGTCTTATTCAATCCATAGGTAGATATGGTGGACTCTCGTGGCAAGAAACTGGGTTTAGGTTTTTTTATGCACAAGTAGTATCTCTACTTAGTATGAATTTTTGGCTAGCAAAAGATCCTAAGCAAGAACCACATGTTGGAGGATCCATAACAATATAACTTCTATACAAATATACCAAACATAACTCATTACGTTGTCTTCCTTGTCCAACTTCAACTAATTTTCTCAAGTTTGAAAATAATTAATGGGTATTCACAATCATAAAAGTTGTCCAAGATAATGTATTTATATGTTAAAGTTCTCTTCCTTATACTAATCATTCATGAATTTCTTGTATGACTAATATTATGATTGTCAAACTTCAATATATTTCACTTTCTAACCAAATGTGAAACGACTACTAAACATGATACAAGCATATGAAGCACAACTTCATGATATTCAATTCATTCAACAATTTACTCATAGGATATAAGTGAAGAACAAGAGTAAATGACAATCTACTCTAAAAAGATATAAGTGAAGATCAATGAGTAGTCAAACAATTATGTAGCTATGTGAGGACTCTCCCGCATTTAACAACTTCAGATCTTAAGTATTTTATTCAAACAACAGAGAAAACAAAATAAAATGACATTCAAGAATAGCACATATCATGTGAAGAAGCAAAAACTTAGACTCAACCAAAACTGACCGATAGTTGTTGAAGAAGAAAGGTGGGATGCCTACTGGGGCATCCCCAAGCTTAGATGCTTGAGACTTCTTGGAATATTAATTTGGGATGCCTTGGGAATCCCCAAGATTGAGCTCTTGTGTCTCCTTAATTCCTCTCATATCACGGTTCCCTTAAATATTAAGAACTTTATCCACACAAAACTCAACAAGAACTCGTGAGATAAGTTAGTATAAATCAATGCAAAACCTTATCCTTATTTACTGTAGCAAATCACTAAGATTATTATTCAACATTGCATACTAAATGCCTCTGCATTAATACTCCTACCCTCAAATAGAATCATTAAACAAGCAAACATATGCAAACAATGCAAACATAACAACAATCTGTCAAAAAAGGACAGTCTGTAAAGTATGCAAGAAGATTCATACTTATTTAACTCCAAAAATTCTGAAAAATTACCACACTGTATAAAATTTATCATAGCTTATTTTGTAAAAATTTCAAGATTTTATCACGTTCTGACTTTCCAGAAGAATTTAAACAATAATAGAAAACTTTCTGTTTTCAAACAGCAACATGTAGGCTTGCAAAATAAGCATGGTAAAGGCTATACTTGACACTTTTATTGAAATAAAAGATACAAAATAATATTCTAAATAACAGCAATCAAATCCTAATAAAATAAAATGATGCTCGAAGAAAAACACGTATCATGTGACAAATAAAAATATAGCTCCAAGTGAGGTTATTGATAATGTTGGAGACGAAAGAGGGGATGCCTTCCGGGGCATCCCCAAGCTTAGTTTCTTGGGTCTTCCTTGAATATTAACTTGGGATGCCTTGGGCATGCCCAAGCTTAGGGTCTTGCCACTCCTTATTCTCCTCATATCGATATCTTACCCAAAACTTGAAAACTTCAATCACTCAAAACTGAACGAAACTTCATGAGATAGGTTAGTATGATAAAGAGTAAATCATTCACTTTGGTACTGTTAAAGACAAGATTCATAATTGTTTCCACATAATTCCTACTATACCCTATAATTTTTATAAAGCCATAGAAACTATAAAACAAGCAAACTAGGCACTGAAAACATAATTTGTCAAAAACAGAACAGTCTGTAATGATCTGAACAATGACCATACTTCTGTAAATCCAAAAGTTCTGACAAATTAGGAAAACACAGGAAATTTGTATATAAATCATGTGTAAAAAATCAGAATTTCATCACGCTCCAGAAAATCTCAACAATTCTGCTACTAGACCCAAAAGTTTCTGTTTTTGCACAAAATCAAGTCAACTATTATCGACACTATCCCAAAGGCTTTACTTGGCACTTTATTGAAACAAAAACTATAAAACATGATTACTACAGTAGCTTAATCATGTGAACACACAAAAACAGTAGGTACAAGTGTTGGGTTGTCTCCCAACAAGCGCTTTTCTTTAATGCCTTTTTAGCTAGGCATGATGGTTCAAATGATGCTCACATAAAAGTAAAGAATTGAAACATAATGAGAGCATCATGAAACATATTATTAGCACATTTAAGCCTAACCACTTCCTATGCATAGGGATTTTGTGAGCAAACAATTTATGGGAACAAAAATCAACTATCATAAGAAGGAAAAACAAGTGCAACTTCAAATCTTTCAACATAAAGAGCGGAAACTTGATGTTGTTGAAATATATATAAGCATATCTTCCCCTCTCGTAATTTTTTAGTAGCATCATGAATAAATTCAACAATATAACTATCACATAAAGCACTCTTTTCATGATGCATAAGCATAGAAATTTCATTACTCTCCACATAAGCAATTTCCTTCTCATTAATAGTAGTTGGAGCAAACTCAACAAAATAACTATCATGAGATACTTGATTGGCATAATCAAAATGAACATTAAAATCATGATGACAAGTTTCATGGTTATCACTATTCTTTATAGCATACATGTGATCGCAATAATCATCATAGATACCAACTTTGTTGTCACAATCAATTGAAACCTCTTCCAAAATAGTGGAATCATCATTAAATAAAGTCATGACCTCTCCGAATCCACTTTTATCAATATTGTAACAAGATTCAACACCCTCCAAAATAGTGGGATCATTACTTAGAGTTGACACTCTTCCAAACCCACTTTCATAAATATTGCAATCATCATAAATAGGAGGCATGCAATCATCATAACAAATTTGCACATCAAAACTTGGGGGACTAAAAATATCATCTTCATCAAACATACAGTATCCCCAAGCTTATGGCTTTGCATATCACTAGCATCATGAATATTCAGAGAATTCATACTTGCAACATTGCAATCATGCTCATCATTCAAAGTTTTATGCCAAACATTTTATTGAATTCTTCTTCTATCAAGTGATCACAATTTTCCGATCCATCATTTTCGAGAAAGACATTATAAAGATTAATAATATGAGGCAACCTCATTTTTTGTTTTCTTTTACAAAACCAAACTTAGTGATAAAACAAGAAACTAAAACATTCAGTTGCAAGATCTAAAGATATACCTTCAAGCACTCACCTCCCCGGCAACGACGCCAGAAAAGAGCTTGATGTCCACTACACAATTTATTCTTGTAGACTCGTGTTGGGCCTCCAAGCGCAGAGTTTTGTAGGACAGTAGCAATTTTCCCTCAAGTGGATGACCTAAGGTTTACCAATCTGTGGGAGACGTGGGATGAAAATGGTCTCTCTCAAACAATCTTGCAATCAAATACAAGAAATATCTTATGCCCCCAACACACCCAATACAATGGCAAATTGTATAGGTGCACTAGTTCGGCAAAGAGATGGTGATACAAGTGTAGTATGGATAGTAGATATATGTTTTTGTAATCTGAAAATATAAAAACAGCAAGGTAGCAAGTGATAAAATGGAGCACAAATGGTATTTCAATGCTTGAAAACAAGGCCTAGGGTTCATACTTTCACTAGTGCAATCTCTCAACAGTGCTAACATAATTGAGTCATATAACAATCCCGCAACATGCGACAAAGAGTCACTCCAAAGTTCTTATCTACCGGAGAACATAAGATGAAATTGTTTGGAGGGTACGAAACCACCTCAAAGCTATTCTTTCCGGTCAATCCATTGAGCTATTCCTATAAGTGTCACAAACAACCCTAGAGTTCGTACTAAAATAACACCATATGATACACATCAACCAACTCTAATGTCACCTAGATACTCCAATGTCACCACAAGTATCCGTGAGTTGATTATTTGACATGCATCAAATAACTTCACATTCATAATATTCAATCCAACACAAAGGACTTCAAAGAGTGCCCCAAGATTTCTACCGAAGAAAGTATGATGAAAACGTGCATCAACCCCTATGCATAGATTACCCCAATGTCATCTCGAGAATCCGCGAGTTGAGTGCCAAAACATACATCAAGTGAATCAATATAATACCCCATTGTCACCATGGGTATTCATATGAAAGACATACATCAAGTGTTCTCAAATCCATAAAAGTATTCGATCCGGTAATAGTGAAACCTCAGAGGTAAAAATTCAATTCATCACAACAAGATAGAGAGGGAGAAACACGATATGATCCAACTATATTAACAAAGCTCGCAGTACATCAAGATCGTGCCAAATCAAGAACACGAGAGAGAGATAACAAACACATAGCTACTGGTACATCCCTCTGCCCCAAGGGTGAACCACTCCCTCCTCATCATGGTGGCCACCGGGATGATGAAGATGGCCTCAGGTGATGATTTCCCCCTCCAGCAGGGTGCTGGAATAGGGCCTCGATTGAGTTTTCATGGATACAGAGGGGATCACAACAGTTTTCGAGGGTAGAGTATTCAACCCAAATTTATAGATTCGACACAAGGGGAGCCAAAGAATATTTGAAGGTATTAGCAACTGAGTTGTAAATTCAACCACACCTGGAGATTAATTATCTGTAGCAACGTGATTAGTAGCTAAGTAATATGATAGTTTGATAATAGTAGCAGCAGCAATGGTAACGGTAATAGTGATAACAGTAGTTTTGTAACAAGTGCAACAGTAACGATAGCAATAGTAACTTAGCAAGAACAATATAAGATAAATTTGTAGGCATTGGATTGGTGACTTGTTGGATGATATTCATCATGAGACAGTTATAACCTAGGGCAATACGGCACTAGCTCTAGTTCATCAATATAATGTAGGCATGTATTCCGTAAATAATCATACGTGCTTATGCAAAGAACTTGCATGACATCTTTTGTCCTACCCTCCCATGGCAACAGGGTCCATACAAAAACTAAGAGATATCAAGGCCTCCTTTTAATAGAGAACCAGAACAAAGCATTAACACACGGTGAATACATGAAATCCTCAAACTATGGTCATCACCGGGAGTGGTCTCGACTATTGTCACTCCGGGGTTGCTGGATCATAACACGTAGTAGGTGACTATAACTTGGAAGATCGGATTTAGAACATGGATATAATGGTGATAACATAAACGGTTAAGATCTGAAATCATGGCACCGGGCCCAAAGTGACAAGCATTAAGCATGGCAAAGTCATAACAACATCAATCTTAGAACATAGTGGATACTAGGGATCAGGCCCTAACAAAACTAACTCGATTACATGATGAATCTCATCCAACTCCTCACCGAACAGCGAGCCTATGAAGGAATTACTCACTCCCGGTGGGGAGTATCATGGAATTGGCGATGGAGAAGGTTTGGTGATGACAAAGAACGAAGATGCCCCTCTTCGGAGCCCCAAACGGACTCCAGATCTGTCCTCCCGATGAAGAACATGAGGTGACGGCGGCTCCGTCTCATGGATCATGATAATTCTTTCTCTCTGATTTTTTTCTGGAAAAATAGGATTTTATAGCATCGGTTTTAGAGTTTGCGGGGCCACCAGGTGGGGTCAACCCACCTGGGCACGCCAGGAGGGGGGCATGCCCTGGTGGGTTGTGCCCACCTAGGTGCCCCCTCCGGTGGATCTTGGCTCTAGAAATTCTTATTTATTGTATAAAAATCCTCGCAAAGTTTCATTCCAGTCCGAGAACTTTTATTTCTGCACAAAAACAACACCTTGGTAGTTCTGCTGAAAACAACGTCAATTCGGGGTTAGTTTCATTCAAATCGTGCAAATTAGAGTCCAAAACAAGAGGAAAAATGTTAGAAAAAGTAGATATGTTGGATACGTATCAACTCCCCCAAGCTTAAACCTTTGCTTGTCCTCAAGCAATTCAGATGATAAATTGAAAGTGAAAAATAAAAACTTTTACGAACTCTTTTGCTATTGTTTGCATAAATAAGCTTAAATGAGCACCTAGGTTTTCAGCCAACATTATAACTAACCATGCCGATAATAACTCTTAAAGATTATATTAACTCATATCAATGACATAATCAGCTAGCGAGCAATAATAAGATATCTCAGACAACAACATGTTGTCAAAACAACCATGATATAATATGACAATAGTGGTATCTCTCTACCCTTTTTGAGACTGCAAAACATAAATGCAGAGCACCTCCAAAGTCCAAGCAGTGACTAAACATTGTAATTCATGGTAGAAAAGATCCAGTCATGATGCACCCAACATTAGCTACACACAATGTATAAGTCATGACAGCAGTGCTCTCAAGTTCTGGCGCTTGTTTTAGAAGGTGATGACACAACATAAAAGTAAATGGATAGTCCCTTCGCAGAGGGAAGCAATGATTTGCAGAGGTGCCAGAGCTCAAGTTTTTAAAACAGAGGTAAATGATATTTTGAGACATGCACCCTTCTCATTTACTTCATGACCACCAGTTATCAATATCTTCCATGCTAAGCACGCTAGTGACGGTTCCCAAGTGATAAAAGTAAAGGTTTTGACTCCATTGGGAGTTTTTATTTGATTATTTGTAAGCTTTTTCTGTTTGTAGTTTGGGACTGGGCATCCCTATTACCGCCCTTTTCTCATGCGATGTCGAGTGAATAAACACTCGACCTGAGAATAACCCACTTAGCATGAAAGATACCGACCACCTCCTGTCGTTCCATAAACGATCCAGTCACACAAAAAAGATTTTTATTAGAGGTTTTTAGAGGCGGCACATGCAAATTTACTTAGGATGGCAGGGTAATACCACATATAGGTAGGTATGGTGGACTCATCTGGAATAACTTTGGGTTCAAGGTTTTTGATGTACAAGCATAATTCCCACTTAGTACGGGCGAAGGCTAGCAATGAGAAGCGGCCAGCTAGAGAGCAACAACAGTCATGAACATGCACTATGCATAAGTAACATTGGACACTAGCATGAGTAGGAAATGAATACCATGAACATAAATATCATAGAGGCTATGTTGGTTTTGATTCAACTACATGCATGAACATGTGCCAAGTCAAGCCACTCGAACATTCAAAGGAGGATACCATATCATCATACTACATCACAATCATTTTAACGCAATGTTGATATCCAAGATAAATCATTATCCACTCCTAGCTACTTATGCATGGCATGGGAAACTATAATCTCTAATTTTCATTGCAAACATGTTTAATCATAGTGGGTTGAATCATGGATACTAGGTTAAACATATTTACACAAACAGAACAAGTCGAGTTCATACCCGTTTCTCCCTGCCACGGCCAGTTCATCGAATATCGTCATTATTGCCTTTCACTTGCACGACCGAACAATATGAAAATAATAACAGTGCAAGAGTGTCGTGGACTAAGCTGGAATCTGCAAACATTTTATTCAACATGAGAATCCAAGGTAAAATGGGCTCTTTATTAGATCAACAGTTATTCATATGAGAGCCACTCAACATTTTCATCGTGGTCTTCCCCTCGGTACAACTCGAATAAAAAGAAAAGAAATCTAGAGAAACACATTGAAATATTTTTCGAGTTTTTGGTTTTCTTGAACAAGGGAATAAAAGGGAAAAGCGAAAGCGAAAAAAACTATTTACATGGGAAAGCTCCCAACAAGCAAAATAAGAACAAGGAAATCTTTTTGGGTTTTCTTTTTAGTATTACAACTAAGCATGCATAGAAAGTAAATTAACTACGACTATTTTTTTTGTTTTTCTAAAGTTTTTCAAACACACCAGAAGAAAGCGAGAAAATAAAATTAAGAATGGATGATACAATGAAAAAGTGTGAACACCGACAAATGAAATGAGTAAAAATGAATGTAATGTCAGTGAGAAACACGTACTCCCCCAAGCTTAGGCTTTTGGCCTAACTTGGTAATCGATCAGTAGCCTGAATAGTAGTTGGGGTACTGAGGAGCGGGCATCCACCGATCCCACTGCTAAGGCTCTTCCTCTTCCTCTGAAGCCTGATCGTTCCGGTAGGCGATGATGTCCATAGGCATAATCCTATATCCGCCCCTGGCAACAGGATCAAACAGAGCAGGAGCAGGCAATGGAATAATATCATGAGTGTTAATGCTGAAAACCAGGTTATATGGAATAGGGATGTTAGGAGAATCGTTATCAGTGAAGTGGTGGTGGTCCATGGCTGCACGATCTAGGTAAACCTTGGTCAAATGGTAATCATGAAGGCATATCTCAACATTAAAGTGAGTCACCAAACAAGTAGCAAAAATCCCACCATGTATTTTACCCTTGGACTTATTAATGTGAAGGCGATGAGCCACAAATAGCTCCCAAGCTATAAGTGTTGTCGCCCTCTAGTGCACGACGTAAAACAGCAAGGTCTGGTGAACTGAGTGCACCCACCTTCTCTCTAGCAAGCAAGAATTTTGTAATGAAAAGAGAAAAGTAGTGAACAGCAGGAAAATGCAAGCCAACGGTAGTGATAGCTGACACCCCTCTCTCATCTCCCACTGTTAAGGTACGATAAAAGGCCTCAAACTCTGCAGATATAGGCTCAACTAAGCTCCCGTCAGAAGGGATCATGCATATGTTAAAAAATTCAGTAAGTGGTATCTGACGGGTTTCGGCATATAAACTAAACTGCACCTCAGGGGGATTAATCCTAGGAAGGAAAGTAAAACTTTGAACAAAGATATTTGTGAGTAGATGATACTGTTCACATTCAACTGCGATGAAGTCGGTGAGATCGGCATCAGCAGCATATTGTGTGAACTCCTGAAGGATTCTCACCTCTTCCATGAACGGGGTGTGCGGCCATTCGCATGGCCATACTTCCGACAATCTCTTGGGGTGGAGATCACTGTCAGATGACTCCCCGATAACTCCCTTGTAGTTCTTCTTGGAACCAAACTTCCTAAAGATATTCATGTTTTTCCTATGAAAAAAATTCTGAAATTTTTAGTCCACAAAATTTTCTCAACAAAACTTCAAAAAAAGTGATACCTACTACTCATAGGGATACATAGAGGCCATAGCAAGCATTCAAACTACTTAGAACTCTAAGAATTCAACATGCAAGCCCATCTAGGACAACACCAAGAGTAGTAATTATTCAAAATATAAACCACCAAAACAAAAACTAATTGGACGAACGGTGGAGTCACGTACCAAGCAACAATATCCCGAAACAGTTTCAGAAACGGAGCTTCGAGTAAAGAGATCGAAATCCACGGGTTTGAGAGCAAGAACACGGGAGAGAGAACAATGGAGAATTTTTTCTGGAGGTAAGTGATGATGTGGTGTGAAGGGATAAGTGAGGGGGACCACATGGGGACCACAACCCACCATGGCGCGCCTGGGGGTCCTAGCGCACCCAGGTGGGTTGTGCCCACCTGGTGCACCTCCCTCCGATATTATTTGCACCAGAAATTCTTAAATATTCAGAAAAAATCGTATTAAATTTTCAGAGCATTCTGAGAACTTCTATTTTTTGGGTCATTTTGTATTGCACGGGAAATTCAGAAAACAGTCAAAACATGGCATTTTATTTTATTTAACTAATAAAAATAGAAAACAAAAAGTAGGGACAGAAGGTAGTGCTTACTAAATTCATCAACTTCATACCTCTCAAAAATGATCCATTAATAAGGTTGATCAAGTCTTATTAACAACCACTTTCGATTAGCATGAAACCGAAGAACTTTCTTAAATCACTAAGTTACCTCAATGGGGATATGAATGTCCCCAACAATAAGCATTTCATATTTCTTATTGATAGTAGGTAGAGGTATTTGAAAACTTCCAAGAGTGATTGTCGAAGATTTTTCAATAACATTAATACCATTCACTTGGAATTGTTTCTTCGGAAAGTGCACCGTACGCTCATTACCATTGATATGAAAAGTGACCTTGCTTTTATTGCAATCAATAATAGCCCCTGCAGTATTCAAGAAGGATCTACCAAGGATAATCGACATGTTGTCGTCCTCAGGCATCTCAAGTATAACAAAGTCAGTTAAAATAGTAACATTAGCAACAATAACGGGCACATCCTCACAGATACTGATAGGTATGGCAATTGATTTGTCATCCATTTGCAAAGATATTTCAGTAGGTGTGAGTTTATTCAAATCAAGTCTTTTATATAAAGACAACGGAATAACACTAACACCAGATCCTAAATCACATAAATCAGTTTTCACATAATTCTTTTTGATAGAGCAAGGTATAGTTGGTATTCCTGGATCTCCAAGTTTTTAGGTACTCCATATTTAGAAGTATAATTAGCAAGCATAGTGGAGATTTCAGCTTTTGATATTTTTCTCTTATTAGTGATGATGTCTTTCATATACTTTGCATAAGGAGGCATCTTCAAGATATCAATCAAGCGAGTACGCAAAAAGACTGGCCTCGTCATTTCAGTAAAGCGTTCAAATTCTTCATCATCTTTCTTTTTAGTTGACTTAGGTGGAAATGGCATTGGTTTTTGAACCCACGGCTCTCTTTCTTTATTGTGTTTTCTAGCAACAAAGTCATTTTTATCATACCTTTTATTCTTAGGTTGTGGGTTATCAAGATCAACAAGTGGTTTTATCTCAACATCATTATCTAGTTCTTTATTATTTGGTTGAGAGTCTTCATGAACATCAGCATTATGTTTTTCATTATCACTAGGTGAATGGTCATTACCAGACCGAGTTTCAGCATCAGAGATAGAAGTTTCATTATCATTATCAGGAGGTTTTTCTATTTCAGGTTCACTAGAAGCATGTAGAGTCCTATCATTTTTCTTCTTATTTTTCTTTCTAGAAGGACTAGGTGCACTAGTGTTATTTCTTTTTGAGTCTTGTTCAATTCTTTTTGGGTGTCCATCAGGATAAAGTGGTTCCTGAGTCGTTTTACCTCCTCTAGTTGCAACTCTAACAACAAAGTCATGTTTATTATTTTTCATTTCATCAAGCAACTCTCTTTGAGATTTAGCAACTTGTCCTAACTGAGTTTGAACAATAGAAGCATGCTTTCCAACACCTCTAACATCATTTGAGATTCTAAATAACAAGTCACTCAAGCGAGCAATCATATCAGAATTATATTTCAATTGTTTCATAACATTTGCATTGAAGTGATCTTGTTTTCTAATATAGTTTTGAAACTCATAAAGACATCACCTAGGGTGCATTTTGTGAGGATTGTCATTATCATTGAACTTCATTAGAGAATTTACCTCTACCACCTTAGGCAGTTGTAATGCCCCGGACACACCCACCAGTGGTCGTTACTCCTGACGGGATCTAGACTGGCCCCACAAATCAATACTAGTCTTTTCTGCACACTTTGTCCTCACTCATGCGCACCCGGGAGAAACTTTCCGGTCGGTCACCCATCCTGAAATTACTCCAAGCTGAGCACGCTTAACTTTGGAGTTCTTTCCGAATGGGCTCCCAGAAAAGAAGGAATTCCTTATTGATATGAGTAGTCTATCATCCCTAATAAGCCAGGCTATCACATACACCCCCACTCAGAGGAACCGACGTCCTCGTCGGGCCACAGGAACGTTCCCTCTTGGCACATACGTCTGTGCATCTAGTCCGGTACATGTGCCATGCCGTGTGCCACGACAGATCACGAACGTCATGAACAACATGACCGCGCACCTGTCCACAAACATCCGTGTAACCGCGAGGGTCAGCTCTGATACCAACTTGTAACACCCCGGACACACCCGCTGGTGGTCGTTACTCCTGGTGGGATCTAGACTAGCCCCACAAATTAATACTAGTCTTTTCTGCACACTTTGTCCTCACTCATGCACAACGGGAAGCAACTTCCTGGTCGGTCACCCATCCTGAAATTACTCCAAGCTGAGCACGCTTAACTTTGGAGTTCTTTCCAAATGGGCTCCCGGAAAAGAAGAAATTCCTTATTGATGTGAGTAGTCTATCATCCCTAATAAGCTAGGCTATCATAGTAGTGGTGGTGTATTAAGCCCATGTATTTCTTCAATAGGAGGTAAATTTTTGACATCCTCAACTTTAATACCTTTTTCCTTCATATATTTCTTTGCCTCTTGCATATCTTCAGGACTGAGACATAATATACTCCTCTTCTTCTGAGTGGGTTTAGGCGGTGGTTCAGGAAGAGTCCAATCATCATAATTTTTCAATATATTATTCAATAATTCTTCAGCTTGCCCAACAGTTAGTTCCCTGAAAACACAACCAGCACAACTATCTAGGAAATCCCTAGAAGCATCGGTTAGTCCATTATAGAAGATATCAAGTATTTCATTTTTCTTAAGAGCATGATCAGGCAAAGCATTAAGTAATTGGCAAAGCCTCCCCCAAGCTTGTGGGAGACTCTCTTCTTTAATTTGCACAAAGTTAAATATTTCCTGCAAGGCAGCTTGTTTCTTATGAGCAGGGAAATATTTTCCAAAGAAGTAATAAATCATATCCTGGGGACTACGTACACAACCAGGAGCAAGAGTATTGTACCAAGCTTTAGCATCACCCTTTAATGAGAAAGGAAATAATTTGAGAATAAAGTAATAGCGAGTTTTCTCATCATGAGTAAAAAGAGTGGCTATGTCATTCAACTTAGTAAGATGTGCCACAACAGTTTCAGTTTCATAACCATGGAAAGGATCATATTCAACCAAAGTAATTAACTCTGGGTCGACAGAGAATTCATAATCCTTATCATCAATAAAGATCGGTGAAGTAGCAAACTTAGGATCACATTTCATTCTAGCATTCAGAGATTTTTCTTTATACTTGCATAATAATTTCTCTAGATCATCTCTATCCCTACAAGCAAGAATATCTCTAGTTGTCTCCTCATTCATAACATAACCTTCTGGTACCTTAGGCAATTCATATCTAGGAAGGCTAGTTCTAGCAGGTAGGAGTTTCAGTTTCAAGCTCATCATCAGATTCAACAACATCATGTTGTATTACTCTAGCAATTTTTTCATCAAGAAAGTCACCAAGTGGCACATCATCATTATCAAGCAAGGTACTAGCATCATCATAAGCATTATCCATAGCAGAAGTAGCATCATCAATAACTTGCGACATATCAGGATTAATAGCATGTGGTGGTGTTGCAAGTTTACTTATAATAGAAGGAGACTCTAAAGCAGAACTGGATGGCAGTTCCTTACCTCCCCTCGTCTTTGAGGAAAAAATCTTAGTCTTAGTATCCTTCAGATTCTTCATGGTGATAAATTGATAATAATCCCAAGTGACTCAACAAATATAGCTATGGTCCCCAGCAACGGCGCCAGAAAAAGGTCTTGATAACCCACAAGTATAGGGGATCGCAACAGTTTTTGAGGGTAGAGTATGCAACCCAAATTTATAGATTCGACACAAGGGGAGCCAAAGAATATTTGAAGGTATTAGCAGCTGAGTTGTCAATTCAACCACACCTAGAGATTAATTATCTGCAGCAACCTGATCAGTAGCAAAGTAATATGATAGTTTTGATAATAGTAGCAGCAGCAATGGTAACGGTAATAGTGATAACAATAGTTTTGTAACAAGTGCAACAGTAACGATAGCAGTAGTAACCTAGCAAGAACAATATAAGATAAATTCGTAGGCATTGGATTAGTGTCTTGTTGGATGATATTCATCATGAGATAGTTATAACCTAGGGCGATACAGCACTAGCTCCAGTTCATCAATATAATGTAGGCACGTATTCCGTAAATAGTCATACATGCTTATGGAAAGAACTTGCATGACATGTTTTGTCCTACCCTCCCGTGGCAGCGGGGTCCATATGCAAACTAAGGGATATTAAGGCCTCCTTTTAATAGAGAACCGGACCAAAGCATTAACACATGGTGAATACATGAACTCCTCAAACTACGGTCATCACCGGGAGTGGTCCCGACTATTGTCACTCCGGGGTTGCCGGATCATAACACGTAGTAGGTGACTATAACTTGCAAGATCGAATCTAGAACATGGATATAATGGTGATAACATAAATAGTTCAGATCTGAAATCATGGCACCCGAGCCCAAAGTGACAAGCATTAAGCATGGAAAAGTCATAGCAACATCAATCTTAGGACATAGTGGATACTAGGGATCAGGCCGTTACAAAACTAACTCGATTACATGATGAATATCATCCAACTCCTCACTGACCAGCGAGCCTATGAAGGAATTACTCACTCCTGACAGGGAGCATCATGGAATTGGTGATGGAGAAGGGTTGGTGATGACTAAGAACGAAGATCCCCCTCTCCGGAGCCCCAAACGGACTCCAGATTTGGCCTCCCGATGAAGAATAGGAGGTGACGACGGCTCCGTCTCATGGATCACGATAATTCTTTCTCTCTGAATTTTTTTCTAGAAAAATAGAATTTTATAGCGTCGGTTTCAGGGTTTGTGAGGCCACCAGGTGGGGACAACCCACCTGGGCGTGCTAAGAGGGGGCGCCCTGGTGGGTTGTGCCCACCCAGGTGCCCCCTCCGATGGATCTTGGCTCCAGAAATTCTTATTTATTGTATAAAAAATCCTAGCAAAGTTTCATTCCATTCCGAGAACTTCTATTTCTGCACAAAAACAACACCATGGTAGTTCTGCTGAAATATCATCAGTCCGGGGGTTAGTTTCATTCAAATCATGCAAATTAGAGTCCAAAACAAGAGGAAAAGCGTTAGGAAAAGTAGATACGTTGGAGACGTATCAGACACCATGGTAGTTGTGCTGAAAACAGTGTCAGTGCGGATTAGTTCCACTCAAATCATACCAAAGACATATAAAATTATTGTAAACATGGCATGAATACTTCATAAATTATAGATACATTGGAGACGTATCAGGTGGCTCTCTATTGGTTTGGGAATTTATGGGAATTTATACAGCTGGAATGAGGTCAAAGGGAGTAGCGTGGGACCCATGAGCTCATGTGGCGCGCCCCTAGGGGGCGTGCCGTGTGACCTCGTCACTCTCCCGTAGATCTTCTGGCATCCCCCGAACATTCTAGGGTCCCTTCTAGTCCAGAAAAAATACCACAAAGTTTCATTGTGTTTGGCCTTCGTTTGGTACTGATTTTCTGAAAAGCCAAAAACAAGCAAAAAAACAGGAACTGGCACTAGGCACTAAGTTAATAGGTTAGTCCCCAAAAGTGATATAAAATAGCATAATAACACATGTAAAGCATCCAAGATTGATAATATTGAAGGAAATATGCCCTAGAGGCAATAATAAAGTTATTATTTATTTCCTTATTTCATGATAAATGTTTATTATTCATGCTAGAATTGTATTAACCGGAAACATAATACATGTGTGAATACATAGACAAACAGAGTGTCACTAGTATGCCTCTACTTGACTAGCTCGTTAATCGAAGATGGTTATGTTTCCTAACCATAAACAAAAGAGTTGTTATTTGATTAACGGGATCACATCATTAGGAGAATGATGTGATTGACATGACCCATTCCATTAGCTTAGCACCCGATCGTTTAGTATGTTGCTATTGCTTTCTTCATGACTTATACATGTTCCTATGACTATGAGATTATGCAACTCCCGTTTGCCGGAGGAACACTTTGTGTGCTACCAAACGTCACAACGTAACTGGGTGATTATAAAGGAGCTCTACAGGTGTCTCCAAAGGTACATGTTGGGTTGGCGTATTTCGAGATTAGGATTTGTCACTCCGATTGTCGGAGAGGTATCTCTGGGCCCTCTCGGTAATGCACATCACATAAGCCTTGCAAGCATTGCAACTAATGAGTTAGTTGCGAGATGATGTATTACGAAACGAGTAAAGAGACTTGCCGGTAACGAGATTGAACTAGGTATTGAGATACCGACGATCAAATCTCGGGCAAGTAACATACCGATGACAAAGGGAACAACGTATGTTGTTATGCGGTCTGACCGATAAAGATCTTCGTAGAATATGTGGGAGCCAATATGAGCATCCAGGTTCCGCTATTGGTTATTGACCGGAGACGTGTCTCGGTCATGTCTACATTGTTCTCGAACCCGTAGGGTCCGCACGCTTAAGGTTTCGATGACAGTTATATTATGAGTTTATGAGTTTTGATGTACCGAAGGAGTTCAGAGTCCCGGATGAGATCGGGGACATGACGAGGAGTCTTGAAATGGTCGAGATGTAAAGATCGATATATTGGACGACTATATTCGGACATCGGAAAGGTTCCGAGTGATTCGGGTATTTTCGGAGGTACCGGGGAGTTATGGGAATACGAGGAAGAAGCAATGGGCCTTAATGGGCCTTAGTGGGAAGGACCAGGAGGTGGCGCGCGCCCCTCCCAAGCCCAGTCCGAATTGGACAAGGGGTTTGGGGCGCGGCCCCTCTCTCCCTTCCTTCCCCTCTTCCCCCCTTTCCCCCCTTCTCCTAGTTGGACTAGGAAAGGTGGAAACCTACTCCAACTAGGAGTAGGAATCCTACTCCTCCTTGGCGCGCCCACAAGGGCCGGCCGGCCTCCCCCTTGCTCCTTTATATACGGGGGCAGGGGGCACCCCATAGACACACAAGTTGATCCACGAGATCATATTCTTAGCCGTGTGCGGTGCCCCCTTCCACCATAATCCTCGATAATATTGTAGCGGTGCTTAGGCGAAGCCCTGCGACGATAGTACATCAAGATCGTTACCACGCCGTCGTGCTGATGGAACTCTTCCCCGACACTTTGCTGGATCAGAGTCCGGGGATCGTCATCGAGCTGAACGTGTGCTAGAACTCGGAGGTGCCGTAGTTTTGGTGCTTGATCGGTCGGGTCGTGAAGACATACGACTACATCAACCGCGTTGTGCTAACGCTTCCGCTGTCGATCTACAAGGGTACGTAGATCACACTCTCCCCTCTCGTTGCTATGCATCACCATGATCTTGCGTGTGCGTAGGAATTTATTTGAAATTACTACGTTCCCCAACAGTGGCATCCGAGCCTAGGTTTTATGTGTTGATGTTATATGCACGAGTAGAACACAAGTGAGTTGTGGGCGATATAAGTCATACTGCTTACCAGCATGTCATACTTTGGTTCGGCGGTATTGTTGGACGAAGCGGCCCGGACCGACATTACGCGTACGCTTACGCGAGACCGGTTCTCCCGACGTGCTTTGCACAAAGGTGGCTAGCGGGTGACAGTTTCTCCAACTTTAGTTGAACCGAGTGTGGCTACGCCCGGTCCTTGCGAAGGTTAAAACAGCACCAACTTGACAAACTATCGTTGTGGTTTTGATGCGTAGGTAAGATTGGTTCTTGCTTAAGCCCGTAGCAGCCACGTAAAACTTGCAACAACAAAGTAGAGGACGTCTAACTTGTTTTTGCAGGGCATGTTGTGATGTGATATGGTCAAGACATGATGCTAAATTTTATTGTATGAGATGATCATGTTTTGTAACCGAGTTATCGGCAACTGGCAGGAGCCATATGGTTGTCGCTTTATTGTATGCAATGCAATCGCGCTGTAATGCTTTACTTTATCACTAAGCGGTAGCGATAGTCGTGGAAGCATAAGATTGGCGAGACGACAACGATGCTACGATGGAGATCAAGGTGTCGCGCCGGTGACGATGGTGATCATGACGGTGCTTCGAAGATGGAGATCACAAGCACAAGATGATGATGGCCATATCATATCACTTATATTGATTGCATGTGATGTTTATCTTTTATGCATCTTATCTTGCTTTGATTGACGGTAGCATTATAAGATGATCTCTCACTAATTATCAAGAAGTGTTCTCCCTGAGTATGCACCGTTGCGAAAGTTCTTCGTGCTGAGACACCACGTGATGATCGGGTGTGATAGGCTCTACGTTCAAATACAACGGGTGCAAAACAGTTGCACACGCAGAATACTCAGGTTATACTTGACGAGCCAAGCATATACAGATATGGCCTCGGAACACGGAGACCGAAAGGTCGAGCGTGAATCATATAGTAGATATGATCAACATAGTGATGTTCACCAATGAAACTACTCCATCTCACGTGATGATCGGACATGGTTTAGTTGATTTGGATCACGTAATCACTTAGAGGATTAGAGGGATGTCTATCTAAGTGGGAGTTCTTAAGTAATATGATTAATTGAACTTAAATTTATCATGAACTTAGTCCTGGTAGTATTTTGCAAATTATGTTGTAGATCAATAGCTCGCGTTGTTGCTTCCCTGTGTTTATTTTGATATGTTCCTAGAGAAAATTGTGTTGAAAGATGTTAGTAGCAATGATGCGGATTGGATCCGTGATCTGAGGTTTATCCTCATTGCTGCACAGAAGAATTATGTCCTTGATGCACCGCTAGGTGACAGACCTATTGCAGGAGCAGATGCAGACGTTATGAACGTTTGGCTAGCTCAATATGATGACTACTTGATAGTTTAGTGCACCATGCTTAACGGCTTAGAATCGGGACTTCAAAGACGTTTTGAACGTCATGGAACATATGAGATGTTCCAGGAGTTGAAGTTAATATTTCAAGCAAATACCCGAGTTGAGAGATATGAAGTTTCCAACAAGTTCTATAGCTAAAAGATGGAGGAGAATCGCTCAACTAGTGAGCATGTGCTCAGATTGTCTGGGTACTACAATTGCTTGAATCAAGTGGGAGTTAATCTTCCAGATAAAATAGTGATTGACAGAATTCTCTAGTCACCATCACCAAGTTAGTAGAACTTCGTGATGAACTATGATATGCAAGGGATAACGGAAACGATTCCCAAGCTCTTCGTAATGCTGAAATTGACGAAGGTAGAAATCGAGAAAAACATCAAGTGTTGATGGTAGACAAGACCACTAGTTTCAAGAAAAGGGCAGAGGGAAGAAGGGGAACTTCAAGAAGAACAGCAAGCAAGTTGCTGCTCAAGTGAAGAAGCCCAAGTCTGGTCCTAAGCCTGAGACTAAGTGCTTCTACTGCAAAGGGACTAGTCACTGGAAGCGGAACTACCCCAAGTGATTGGCGGATAAGAAGGATGGCAAAGTGAACATAAGTATATTTGATATACATGTTATTGATGTGTACTTTACTAGTGTTTATAGCAACCCCTCAGTATTTGATACTAGTTCAGTTGCTAAGATTAGTAACTCGAAACGGGAGTTGCAGAATAAACAGAGACTAGTTAAGGGTGAAGTGACGATGTGTGTTGGAAGTGGTTCCAAGATTGATATGATCATCATCGCACACTCCCTATAATTTCGGGATTAGTGTTGAACCTAAATAAGTGTTATTTGGTGTTTGCGTTGAGCATGAATATGATTTGATCATGTTTATTGTAATACAGTTATTCATTTAAGTAAGAGAATAAATTGTTGTTCTGCTTACATGAATAAAACCTTATATGGTTACACACCCAATGAAAATGGTTCATTGGATCTCGATCGTAGTGATACACATATTCATAATATTGAAACCAAAAAGATGCAAAGTTAATAATGATAGTGCAACTTATTTGTGGCACTGCCGTTTAGGTCATATTGGTGTAAAGCGCATGAAGAAACTCCATGCTGATGGGATTTTGGAATCACTTGATTATGAATCACTTGGTGCTTGCGAACCATGCCTTATGGGCAAGATGACTAAAGACTCCGTTCTCCGGAACAATGGAGCAAGCAACATATTTGTTGGAAATCATACATACTGATGTATGTGGTCCGATGAATATTAAAGCTCGCGACAAGTATCATTATTTTCTGACCTTCATAGACGATTTAAGCAGATATGAGTATATCTACTTGATGAAACATAAGTCTAAAAAGTTCAAAGTATTTCAGAGTGAAGTAGAAAATCATCATGACAAGAAAATAAAGTTTCTACGATCTGATCGCAGAGACGAATATTTGAGTTACGAATTTGGTCTTCAATTAAAACAATGTGGAATAGTTTCACAAACTCATGCCACCTGGAACACCACAGCATAATGGTGTGTCCGAACGTCATAACCGTACTTTATTGGATATAGTACAATCTATGATGTTTGTTACCGATTTACCAATATCGTTTTGGGATCATGCATTAGAGACAGCTACATTCACATTAAAAAAATGGGGCACCATCTAAGTCCGTTGAGACGACACAATCTGAATTGTGGTTTGGCAAGAAACCAAAGTTGTCGTTTCTTAAAGTATGGGATTGTGATGCTTATATGAAAAAGTTTCATCTTGATAAGCTCAAACCCAAATCGGAGAAATATGTCTTCATAGGATACCCAAAGGAGACTGTTGGCCACACCTTCTATCATAGATCCGAAGGCAAGACATTCGTTGCTAAGAATGGATCCTTTCTATAGAAGGAGTTTCTCTCGAAAGAAGTGAGTGGGAGGAAAGTAGAAAACTTGATAAGGTAATTGTACCTTCTCCCTTATTGGAAAGTAGTTCATCACAGAAATCTGTTCTTGTGACTACTACACCAATTAGTGAGGAAGCTAATGATGATGATCATGTAACTTCAGATCAAGTTACTACCGAATCTCGTAGGTAAACCAGAGTGAGATCCGCACCAGAGTGGTACGGTAATCCTGTTCTGGAAGTCATGTTACTAGACCATGACGAACTTGCGAACTATGAGGAAGCGATGATGAGCCCAGATTCCGCGAAATGGTTTGAGGCCATGAAATCTGAGATATGATCCATGTATGAGAACAAAGTATGGACTTTGATGGATTTGCCCGATGATCGGCAAGCCATAGAAAATAAATGGATCTTCAAGAGGAAGACGGACGCTGATAGTAGTGTTACTATCTACAAAGCTAGACTTGTCGAAAAAGGTTTTTGACAAAGTTCAAGGTGTTGACTACGATGAAATTTTCTCACTCGTAGCGATGCTTAAGTCTGTCCAATCATGTTAGCAATTGCCGCATTTTTATGAAATCTGGCAAATGGATAAACAAAACTACATTCCTTAATGGATTTAAAGAAGAGTTGTATATGATGCAACCAGAAGGTTTTGTCAATCCTAAAGGTGCTAACAAAATATGCAAGCTCCAGCGATCCATCTATGGACTGGTGCAAGCATCTCGGAGTTGGAATATACGTTTTGATAAGTTGATCAAAGCATATAGTTTTATACAGACTTGTGGTGAAGCCTGTATTTACAAGAAAGTGAGTGGGAGCACAACAACATTTCTGATAAGTATATGTGAATGACATATTGTTGATCGGAAATAATGTAGAATTATTCTGCAAAGCATAAAGGAGTGTTTTCAAAGAAGTTTTTCAAAGAAAGACCTCGGTGAAGCTGCTTACATATTGAGCATCAAGATCTATAGAGATAGATCAAGACGCTTGATAAGTTTTTTCAATGAGTACATACCTTGACAAGATTTTAAAGTAGTTCAAAATGGAACAGTCAAAGAAAGAGTTCTTGCCTGTGTAACAAGGTGTGAAATTGAGTAAGACTCAAAGCCCGACCACGGCAGAAGATAGAAGGAGAATGAAAGTCATTCCCTATGCCTCAATCATAGGTTCTATAAAGTATGCCATGCTGTGTACCTATTGTATACCCTACACTGTTTTTGGCAAGGGAGTACAATAGTGATCTAGGAGTAGATCACTGGACAGCAGTCAAAATTATCCTTAGTGGAATAAGGAAATATTTCTCAATTATGGTGGTGACAAAAGGTTCGTCGTAAAGAGTTACGTCGATGCAAGCTTTGACGCAGATCTGGATGACTCTAAGTCTCAATCTAGATACATATTGAAAGTGGGAGCAATTAGCTAGAGTAGCTCCATGCAGAGCATTGTTGACATAGATATTTGCAAAATACTTACGGATCTGAATATGACAGACCTATTGACTAAAATTATCTCACAAGCAAAACATGATCACACCTTAGTACTCTTTGGGTGTTAATCACATAGTGATGTGAACTAGATACTGACTCTAGTAAACATTTTGGGTGTTGGTCACATATCAATGTGAACTATGGGTGTTAATCACATAAAGATGTGAACTATTGATGTTAGATCACATGGCGATGTGAACTAGATTATTGACTCTAGTGCAAGTAGGAGACTGGAGGAAATATGCCCTAGAGGCAATAATAAAGTTATTATTTATTTCCTTATTTCATGATAAATGTTTGTTATTCATGCTAGAATTGTATTAACCGGAAACATAATACATGTGTGAATACATAGACAAACAGAGTGTCACTAGTATGCCTCTACTTGACTAGCTCGTTAATCGAAGATGGTTATGTTTCCTAACCATAAACAAAGAGTTGTTATTTGATTAACGGGATCACATCATTAGGAGAATGATGTGATTGACATGACCCATTCCATTAGCTTAGCACCCGATCGTTTAGTATGTTGCTATTGCTTTCTTCATGACTTATACATGTTCCTATGACTATGAGATTATGCAACTCCCGTTTGCCGGAGGAACACTTTGTGTGCTACCAAACGTCACAACGTAACTGGGTGATTATAAAGGAGCTCTACAGGTGTCTCCAAAGGTACATGTTGGGTTGGCGTATTTCGAGATTAGGATTTGTCACTCCGATTGTCGGAGAGGTATCTCTGGGCCCTCTCGGTAATGCACATCACATAAGCCTTGCAAGCATTGCAACTAATGAGTTAGTTGCGAGATGATGTATTACGAAACGAGTAAAGAGACTTGCCGGTAACGAGATTGAACTAGGTATTGAGATACCGACGATCGAATCTCGGGCAAGTAACATACCGATGACAAAGGGAACAACGTATGTTGTTATGCGGTCTGACCGATAAAGATCTTCGTAGAATATGTGGGAGCCAATATGAGCATCCAGGTTCTGCTATTGGTTATTGACCGGAGACGTGTCTCGGTCATGTCTACATTGTTCTCGAACCCGTAGGGTCCGCACGCTTAAGGTTTCGATGACAGTTATATTATGAGTTTATGAGTTTTGATGTACCGAAGGAGTTCGGAGTCCCGGATGAGATCGGGGACATGACGAGGAGTCTCGAAATGGTCGAGACGTAAAGATCGATATATTGGACGACTATATTCGGACATCGGAAAGGTTCCGAGTGATTCGGGTATTTTCGGAGGTACCGGGGAGTTACGGGAATACGAGGAAGAAGCAATGGGCCTTAATGGGCCTTAGTGGGAAGGACTAGGAGGTGGCGCGCGCCCCTCCCAAGCCCAGTCCGAATTGGACAAGGGGTTTGGGGCGCGGCCCCTCTCTCCCTTCCTTCCCCTCTTCCCCCCTTTCCCCCCTTCTCCTAGTTGGACTAGGAAAGGTGGAAACCTACTCCAACTAGGAGTAGGAATCCTACTCCTCCTTGGCGCGCCCACAAGGGCCGGCCGGCCTCCCCCTTGCTCCTTTATATACGGGGGCAGGGGGCACCCCATAGACACACAAGTTGATCCACGTGATCATATTCTTAGCCGTGTGCGGTGCCCCCTTCCACCATAATCCTCGATAATATTGTAGCGGTGCTTAGGCGAAGCCCTGCGACGATAGTACATCAAGATCGTCACCACGCGGTCGTGCTGACGGAACTCTTCCCCGACACTTTGCTGGATCGGAGTCCGGGGATCGTCATCGAGCTCAACGTGTGCTAGAACTCGGAGGTGTCGTAGTTTCGGTGCTTGATCGGTCGGGCCGTGAAGACGTACGACTACATCAACCGCGTTGTGCTAACACTTCCGCTGTCGATCTACAAGGGTACGTAGATCACACTCTCCCCTCCCGTTGCTATGCATCACCATGATCTTGCATGTGCGTAGGAAATTTTTTGAAATTACTACGTTCCCCAACAAATATAATAGCATGAAACAATAAAAAATTATAGATACATTGGAGACGTATCAGCATCCCCGAGCTTAATTATTGATCATCCTTGAGTAGGTAAATGATAAAAACAGAAATTTTGATGTTGAATGCTACCTAGCATGTTTATCATGTAATGTCTCTTATGTTGTAAATATCGAGAAACGATGAAGTAATAATATCAACATAATAGTATCCATGAATATAAAAATAATATTTACCTTTTCAAAATATACGATGATTAACGAATGTTATCCCTACTCATTTTATCATGTTAGCATGGCATGACTCCACTTTCACCTCATTTAAAAGGTAAAAGAGGCTAGCCAACTCCCCTTGAGGGAGTCCTGGATTAGGGGGTCTCTGGACAGCCAGACTATCTCCATTGGCCAGACTGTTAGACTATGAAGATACAAGATTGAAGACTCCGTCTCGTGTCCGGATGCGACTCTACTTGGCGTGGAAGGCAAGCTAGGCAATACAGATATGGATATCTCCTCCTTTGTAACCGACCCTGTGTAACCCTAACCCTCTCCGGTGCTATATAAACCGAAGGGTTTTAGTCCGTAGAAAAACAATCACAACATACAATCATACCATAGGCTAGCTTCTAGGGTTTAGCCTCTCTGATCTCGTGATAGATCTACTCTTGTAACATCCATATCATCAATATTAATCAAGCAGGACGTAGGGTTTTACCTCCATCAAGAGGGCCCGAACTTGGGTAAAACATCGTGTCCCCTGCCTCCTGTTACCATCCGGCCTAGACGCACAGTTCGGGACCCCCTACCCGACATCCGCCTGTTTTGACACTGACATTGGTGCTTTCATTGAGAGTTCCTCTATGTCGTCGCCGTTAGGCTTGATGGCTCCTACTATCATCGATAGCGATGCGGTCTAGGGTGAGACTTTTCTCCCCGGACAGATCTTCGTATTCGGCGGCTTTGCACCGCGGGCTAATTCGCTTGGCCATCTGGAGCAGATTGAAAGCTACGCCCCTGGCCATCAGGTCAGATTTGGAAGTTTGAACTACACGGCCGACATCCGCAGAGACTTGATCTTCAACGGATTCGAGCCACAGCCAGGCACGCCGATCGTCGCGATGGGTATGACCTAGCTCTGTTGCCGAACAGTACCCCAGAGGCCGCGCCCGCACCAGCTCCGACCCTTAGCTCGGAGCCAGCTGTGCCAATCGAGGACAGGTGGTTAGACACCGCCTCAGGGGCTGCAGTCTCAACGGCGATTGAGCCAAACACCAGCGTAATCCTCTATGCAGCCCGTGACTCCAAGGTGCCGGACTCTTTTCCTGACTCCGAACCGCCCGCGCCCCTGCCAATCGAATCCAATTGGGCGCCGATCATGGAATTCACCGCCGCGGATATCTTTCAGCACTCGCCCTTTGGCGACATTCTGAATTCACTAAGGTCTCTCTCTTTATCAGAAGAGCCCTGGCCGGATTATGGCCAACAGGATTGGGATGCGGACGACGAAGAAATTCGACGCCCACCCACCACCCACTTCGTAGCCACTGTCGATGATTTAACCGACATGCTCGACTTCGACTCCGAAGACATCGACGGTATGGATGACGATGTAGGAGACGAACATGAACCAGCACCTATAGGGCACTGGAAAGCCACCTCGTCATATGACATATACATGGTGGATACACCCAATGAAGGCAATGGCGACGAGATAGCGGAGGATGACCCCTCCAAGAAGCAACCCAAGCGCCGACGTCAGCGGCGCCGCTCTAAGTCCCGCCAAAGCAAAAGTGGTGATACCGGCACAGGAGATAATAATACTCCGGACAGTGCCGAAGACAACAACAATCCCCTCCAGCAAGATTTAGAGCAGGAGGATGAAGGAGCCGGCTCTCCTGAGAGAGCGGCAGATGGAGAGGAGGAGGATGACAATTACATCCCCCCTCTGAAGACGAGGCAAGCCTCAGCGATGATGAATTCGCCGTCCCAGAGGATCCCATCGAACAAGAGCGCTTCAAGCGCCGGCTTATGGCCACGGCAAATAGCCTGAAGAAAAAGCAGCAGCAGCTTCAAGCTGATCAAGATCTGCTAGCTGACAAATGGACTGAAGTCCTCACGGCCGAGGAATATAAACTCGATTGCCCCTCCAAGAGTTACCCAAGGCGCAGGTTACTACCCCGACTGGAGGAAGAAGCATATGACACGGCTGATCGGCCACCTCGTGGCCGCGATAGAGAGGCATTCCAGCCAAAACTCAGCCTCCAACCCAACGCCACTCAAATAAAAAGGCATGGGGAGATACGCTAGACCTGTGAGACATATTGGAGGACAAGGCAAAGCATTCAAGATCGATCTACGGATCACGAGTGCGCACCACTCTGTGAGACGACAAACGTCATGCCGGATACAGCAAAAGCAAATCCGGCCGGGCCGAACACAGCGGGCAAGACCCATTCGAGCTGCGTCGAGATATAGCCCAATACAGAGGCGCCGCACACCCCTTATGCTTCACAGATGAAGTAATGGAACGTCAATTCCCAGAAGGTTTCAAACCTGTAAACATTGAATCATACGACGGCACAACAGATCCCGCAATATGGATTGAGGACTTCCTCCTCCACATCCACATGGCCCGCGGTGATGACTTACACGCAATCAAATACCTCCCATTAAAGCTCAAAGGACCAGCGCGACATTGGCTTAAGAGCTTGCCAGCGGACTCCATTAGTTGTTGGGAAGATCTGGAAGCCGCATTCCTCGACAACTTTCAGGGCACTTATGTGCGACCACTAGACGCCGATGATTTGAGCCACATAATTCAGCAGCTAGAAGAGTCGGCCAGGCAATTCTGGACTGGGTTCCTTACAAAGAAAAATCAAATCGTCGACTGTCCGGATGCGGAGGCCTTAGCGGCTTTCAAGCACAACATCCGAGACGAGTGGCTAGCCCGGCACCTTGGTCAGGAAAAGCCGAAATCTATGGCAGCTCTCACGACGCTCATGACCCGCTTTTGTGCGGGAGAAGACAGCTGGCTGGCTCGCAGTAATAACATATCAAAGAACCATGGTACCTCAGATACCAAGGACGGCAATAGCAGGTCACGTCGCAGCAAGCATAAGCGCCGCATTAACAGCGAAAATACTGAGGATACGGCAGTCAATGCCGGATTCAAAGGCTCTAAACCCGGTTAGCGGAAAAAGCCATTCAAACAAAGTACGCCGGGTCCGTCCAGCTTGGACCGTATACTCGATTGCTCGTGTCAAATACATGACACCCCAGACAAGCCAGCCAATCACACCAACAGGGATTGTTGGGTGTTCAAGCAGGCCGACAAGTTAATTGCCGAAAACAAGGACAAGGGGCCGCATAGCAATGATGAGGAGGAACCCCGGAAGCCGCACACTGGAGGACAGAAGAGGTTTCCCCTGCAAGTGCGGACGGTGAACATGATATACGCAACCCACATCCCCAAGAGGGAGCGGAAGCGTGCGCTCAGGGATGTATATGCGTTGGAGCCAGCCGCCCCAAAGTTCAACCCTTGGTCCTCCTGCCCGATCACCTTCGATCGCAGGGACCACCCCACTAGTATCCGTCATGGCGGATTTGCCGCACTGGTCCTAGACCCAATCATCGACAGATTTCACCTCACTCGAGTCCTTATGGACGGCGGCAGCAGCCTGAACCTGCTTTATTAGGACACAGTGCACAAAATGGGTATAGACCCCTCAAGGATCAAACCCACAAAAACAACCTTTAAGGGCGTCATTCCAGGCGTAGAGGCCCATTGCACAGGCTCAATTACACTGGAAGTGGTCTTCGGATCCCCGGATAACTTCCGAAGCAAAGAGTTAATCTTCGATATAGTCTCGTTCCGTAGTGGTTCTCACGCGCTGCTCGGGCGAACCGCATTTGCTAGATTAAATGCGGTACCGAATTATGCATACCTCAAGCTCAAGATGCCAGGACCTTGCGGAGTCATTACAGTCAATGGAAACACAGAGCGCTCCCTCTGAACAGAGGAGCACACCGCGGCCCTCGCAGCAGAAGCACAAAGCAGCATCTCAAGGCAATCAACCAGTTCGGCATTTCAAAGCCCGGACACCTTCAAGCGCGCTCGGGGCAATCGGCAAATAGACCGCCTGGCGCGATCTGAGCTCGCGTAGCAATACGGCGGCCACCCCAATCCCAGCCCAGTGGCGAAACTCGTGCCGTGCGTACATAATTACGCATTAAAAATACCATGGGCACAGGTGGGGAGGGGGCACAACTGCGGCACGCCCCAAGACACGACCTAAACCGCACTAGGGGCTTCTCGTTCGATTATTTTTCTTTTTCTTTCAGGACCTTAATCTCTGGAAACACTGTCCGACAGCACTATTGCCGAACACATGATGCAACAACCAAGGAGGCAGACATCTATGTTATACCACGGAATTCCCAGGTTGATTATAGTAACGAGCGAAATATTCGATTTCATACCATTCCTCAGCTTGCCCTTGGAAGGGACATAGTCCTACTCTTTGCTTATCGCACTATCTGTATCACTCCGCTTTAACGCAATTTTTCAATAAACAATGCATGACATTACGACTATTATTGCATTCTTGTTATATATATATATATGTGTGTGTGTGTGTTCATTAATGACGCCTTGCAACCGTACACTCCGGTACGACCAATACACCAGGGGCTTACGTACCCCACAATGCGGTGTGAAAAGTCCGAACACTTTCACAAGTGCGGCACCCCGAACTTATAGCATTATATGCATCAGCTCCGAATCATGTCTTTGGTCAAATGTTGGGTTTGCCCGGCTCCTATGTTTTGGTACCTTACATTCCGCTCTATCGGCTAAGGTAGCGCTAGGAGAACTACTACGATTGTGCCCCGGTTCTGCCGGGCTGAGCACCTCAGTAGAGAAAGCTAAAACGGACTGTCATGATAAGGCAAGAGACTGGTCGCTGTTCGGCGAGGTTTTTTCGAGTCCCTAAAGACATATGCCGCTTAGGGCGAGGGGCCGGTCCAGTCTGGCTTACAGGCGTGTATCGCGCCCCGAATTCGGCATTCCGAATACCAGGGGCTTCGCCGAAATTTAAAATTATAGAATTCTATGGCTAAGTGAGAGTGATAAAGCATTATTAGTCCGGTTGCCTTGTTCGTTGTGCTGAGCACCTCCCTCGAAGGACCCAAATATGGGAACAAGAGTGCTCAGGTTTATCCCGAACACCCCAGCACTCGTGGCATGGGGGCAGAAGCCGAGGAATAGCCATCTCTCAGATTGGATAAACAGCCAAACAGAAGGTAATATTTTAAATTCAAACAAGCGTTGCATAGCGCATATGAAACAAGTTTTCATACATACAGGATAAAACGAGCAAGTCTCATTCAAATATTACATCTTTCGAACACTCATCCGTGATAAGACAGGCACTCGACAGAACACCCTCGTAGTGCATCTCAGGGTGGCGGTGCTCCTTGCCCTCCGGCGGCCCCTCCTTGATCAGCTTCATGGTGTCTAGCTTGACCCACTGCATTTTTACACGGGCGAAAGCCCGGCGTGCACCTTCAATGCAGACGGATCGCTTGACGACCTCCAGCCGTGGGCAGGCATCCACAAGCCGCCTCACTAGGCCGAAGAAGCTGTTCGGAAGGGTGTCGCCAGGCCACAGTCGGACTATAAAGCCCTTCATGGCCTGATCGGCCGTCTTATGTAGCTCGACCATCTGCTTCAGCTGGTCGCTCATCGGCACTGGATGTTCGGCCTCAGCATACTGAGACCAGAACAGCTTCTTCATCGAGCTCTCATCCTCGGCCTGGTAAAATTGTGCGGCATTAGACACACTGCGGGGCAAATCTGCGAATGCTCCTGAAGAGCTCCGGATCCGGGTAAGTAATCGGTAATTTACTTTTACATGCTTGCTTTGCATATAGAAAGCCTTACCCGCCGCTATCTTCTTCATCGCGTCGATCTCTTGGAGGGCCTTCTGGGCTTTGGCCTTGGCACTCTTTGCGCTCTCACGGGTCGCGGCAAGCTCAGACTCTCGCGTCTTCAAGTGAAGCTCTAACGCCTCGTGCTTCGTAACAAGAGCCTGGAGCTCTTGCTGCACCTCGCCCACCCGAGCCTCGTGCTTCTCTCGCTCGGTGCGCTCCTTGGCCGCTGTATCTTCGGCCTTGGTCAGCGCTTGCTTCAGGGTCGCCACCTCAGTCGTGGCCCCTGGCAAACATACAATGATCCTGTCATTTTGCAATCGCGTCCTTTTTTATACATATCTATAGACGGGGTATTACTTACCCTTGTTCTCCTCAAGCTGCCTCTTGGCAAGGCCGAGCTCCTTGTTGGACCCCTCGAGGTCCTGCTTCAGTACGGCGACCTCCGCAGTTAGTGCGGCGGACGCCAGCAGCGAAGCCTGCATATGCATATTGACATACTTATATTAGACTCCTGCGATATTATTTGATCCTCTGTTCGGCTTTTCTTTGTGAACACCGAACAAAGCATCAGGGGCTACTGTCTATGCGGTAATATTTCTACTACATTTTAAAACACTTACCTCAAAGCGTGTTAAAAGGCTGGCACAGGCTTCAGTCAATCCGCTCTTGGCGGACTGAACCTTCTGGATCACCGCACTCATGATAGTGCGGTGCTCCTCGTCGATGGAAGCGCTGCGAAGCGCTTCCAGCAGATTTTCCGGTGCCTCTGGATGGACAGAGGTCACCGGCACAGGCGTCTGGCCCCTCTTAGAAGGAAACCGCCTGCCCGAGCCCGGAACCGCTGGAGGGTCCGGCACGATGTTCGGCTGAGGGCCGAACTCGGAGCTCTTGGGGGCGCCGTCCCCTCGGCTTCCGGAGTCCGGAAGGTCGCCTTGAGGCGCCTCGGGGACTGTCTCCCCTCGATCCGGTGCCTCTTGAGACAACACCTCGGTGTCATCGGCAGGATGAGGGGAGGTGGCGGTCGGGACTGGATAGCTATCCATGTCCGACGAGCCCAGGGAGTCGTCTGATGATACCTCGATATTGGCTCATGGCGGCCTGCATAATTATGTTCGGCAATTAGGGAAAGCAGTGCGACCAAGGAATCTTATGGGTTACTTTGGTATCTGAATACTTACGATCTCCCCAGGGGCTTGGCCCTGGGCAACCACTCGTCGTCGCCTTCGTCGGCGGCGGTGGAGCTGTCCGGAAGGAGAGTCATTCCCTTCTTGGACCCTTCAGCCCCCCAGTTGGGGCGGCCTTCCTTTTTCTGTCTCCCCCAGTCGGTGGGGAGCATCGTCTTCTTCTTCTTCCTTGTCTTCGGGGGAAGAGTGCGCCGCAGAGTCATCGGACGATGAGTCCGATGACGCCTGGCGTCGGGAACTCTTTCGAGCTCCCTTGACCTTCTTGGTCTTCTCCGACACCTTATAAGGGGCCGGAGTCAGCATCTTCGCCAGAAGAGCGTCTGCGGGGCCTTCGGGCAAAGGAGCCGGACAGTCGATCTGTCCGACCATCTTCTGCCAGTCCTATCAAGGGTACAGGAGTTTAGATCCCGCATAGAGTCAATCTATATAAAAAATAAGTATCCTGTGAAAGGTAAAGCAGCTTACCGCACTGGCTTGGCGCTTCGCGCTGAATCCGCGATCCTCAGTAATGGGGGGAGGGACCTCGGCACTTTTGAACAGCACCCTCCAGGCGTCTTCATGAGTCATGTCGAAGATCCTGTTCAGAGTTCGGTGCTGCGCCGGATTGAACTCCCACAAGGTGAACTCCCATTGTTGGCACGGGAGTATCCGGCGGATGAGCATAACATGGACTATGTTGACAAGCTTGAGCTTCTTGTCCACCATGTTTTGAATACATGTTTGGAGTCCGGTCAGCTCTTTTGAATTACCCCAGGACAGGCCCTTCTCTTTTCAGGAGGTGAGCCACATGGGGATGTCAGATCGGAACTCGGGGGCCGCTACCCATGCGGGGTCGCGCGGCTCGGTGATATAGAACCACCCCGATTGCCACCCCTTTATGGTTTCCACAAAGGAGCCCTCGAGCCATGTTATGTTGGGCATCTTGCCCACCATGGCGCCTCCGCACTCCGTCTAGCGCCCGCCCACCCCCTTCGGCTTGACATTGAAGGTCTTCAGCCATAAGCCAAAGTGGGGCTTGATGCGGAGGAAGGCCTCGCACACGACGATAAACGTCGAGATGTTGAAGACGAAGTTCGGGGCCAGATCGTGGAAATCCAGGCCGTAATAGAACATGAGCCCCCGGACGAATGGATGGAGAGGGAATCCCAGTCCATGGAGGAAATGGGTGAGGAATACTACCCTCTCATGGGGCCTGGGGGTGGGGATGAGTTGCCCCTCATCTGGGAGTCGGTGCGCGATGTCGTCGGGCAGATATCCGGCTCTCCTTAGTTTCTTGATGTCTCCCTCCGTGACGGAGGAGACCATCCACTTGCCTCCCGCTCCGGACATGATTGGATAAGGTCGAGGTGGAAAGTGCGGACTTGGGCGCTAGAGCTCGAGTGTGTGAAAACGGATGAGCAAAGGAGGAAGAAGGCGTGGATAGAAAGGTGGATCCTTATCCCTTTATATGGGCGGACGAAACTAAGCGTCCCCACTTGCCTGGTAAAACTCGCTTATCCCCCAAGCGCCGCAATTGATGGCGCGGTTGGGTTACCAACGCCCGTATTGATGAGAATCCCGTAATAAGGGGACACGATCTCTGCTTTGACAAGACGTGTCGAAAAACTGCCTCGCGTTATGTGCGGGGCTGGTTAAAAGAAACGGTTTGAATAATCACCGGGCCATGACATAACGTCATGCTGCCAAAACAAGCCAGCAAATTAGATGTAACGCCCTCGATGCGGCTATATCTCCCACGTGTTGAAGCATGACTTAGAGGCATAACTGCATTGAAAGCAATGTCGCAAGTGAGGTAATCTTCACACAACCCACGTAATACATAAGGGGAAAAGGGATACATGGTTGGCTTACAATCGCCACTTCACACAATTACATGAATAAAGCATTACATCAAAGAGATACAATCAAGGTCCGACTACAGAACCAAAACAAAAGAAGAACCCCAAATGCGACAAGGTCCCCGATCGACACCAACTGGGCTCCACTACTGATCAACTAGAACGAAACAACACAAAGGACAAGATCTTCATCGAGCTCCTCCTTGAGCTTGGTTGCGTCGTCTGCACGGACTCATCGGCACCTGCAAGCTGGTTTTGGAAGTATCTGTGAGCCACGGGACTCAGCAATCTTGCACCCTCGCGATCAAGACTATTTAAGCTTATGGGTAAGGCAAGGTAAATATATGGAGCTGCAGCAAGCGACTAGCATATATGGTGGCTAACCTGTTCGCAAAAGAGAGCGAGAAGAGGAGGCAAAGCGCGAGCGAGAAACTAGAGAGCAACCTGCGCAAGCATTACTCCAACACCGTGTTCACTTCCCGGACTCCCCCGAGAAGAGACCATCACGGTAACTCACACCGTTGATTCATTTTAATTAAATTAAGGTTCAAGTTATCTACAACCGGACATTAACAAATTCCCTTCTGCCCATAACCGCGGGCACGGCTTTCAAAAGTTCAAATCCCTGCAGGGGAGTCCCAACTTAGCCCATGACAAGCTCTCATGGTCAACAAAGGAATAGACCTCCTCCCGAGACATTCCGATCAGACTCGGTATCCTGGTACAACAAGACACTTCGACAAGTTAAAACAAATCCAGCAACACCGCCCAAATGTGCCGACAAATCCCAATAGGAGCTGCACATATCTCTTTCTCAGGGCACACTCAGATTGTCTTAGGTACGGGTAGGCCAGCCTAGAGTTGCCCCTGGTGGCTACCAGCAGCTAACAGGTTGGACCAACACTCATAGGAGCACTGGCCCGGGGGGGGGGGGTAAAATAATCATGACCCTCAGGAGCGCGACTCCCAGGGGAAAAGAAAAGGCTAGGCGGCGAATGGTAAAACCAATGTTGGGCATTGCTGGAAGAGTTTTATTCAAGGCGAACTATCAAGGGGTTCCCATTATTACCCAACCGCATAAGGAATGCAAAATCCGGGAACATAACACCGATATGACGGAAACTAGGACGGCAAGAGTGGAACAAAACACCAGGCATAAGGCCGAGCCGTCCACCCTTTACCAAGTATATAGATGCATTAATTAAATAAGATATAGTGTGATAACCCAACAAGTAAACATGTTCCAACAAGGAACAACAACTCCATGTTCCAACAAGGAACAAACTTCAATCTTCACCTGCAACTAACAACGCTATAAGAGGGGCTGAGCAACGTGGTAACATAGCCAAACAACGGTTTGCTAGGACAAGGTGGGTTAGAGGTTTGACATGGCAATTTGGGAGGCATGATAAGCAAGTGGTAGGCATCATAGCATAGGCATAGCAAAAGAGCAAGCATCTAGCAAAGCAAAGATAGTAGTGATTTCGATGGTATGATCATCTTGCCTGAAATCCCGCAAGGAAGAAGAACGAGTCCATGAAGAAGACAAACGGACGAAGACGAGCGGGTCCTCACAAACACGATGTTACCGGAATCAACCCGAAGAAGCAAACACCGGAAAGAAGCACACAACATAGTAAACAACCAACACGTGAACATGGTATGATATGTGGAATGCGGTATGTGATGCATATGCATGATTTGACAAAGAATGATTGAACCTGGCCTCAACTTGGAAATCCAAGTGTGCCACTGGAAAGGTGAGATGAAATCTCTTGAAAACGATATAAAGAACGCCGGAATCGGAGGTACAGTTTGGAAATGGCAAGCAATTCAAATATGGCACCGGTCTGCGATATATAGCACATAGCCATCTAAATGCAACAAGATAATTAGGCTACAGCACTCAAACATGGCAACAAAATATATGGCAGGGATCCATTCATGATGCTTAACAAAAGATGAACACTGAGCTACGGCCAATTCATCCATTAACAGGTTCAAACAAGCATGGCAAAAATGCATTTGGTAAACAGATTTCAGACATAGTGAAATTAACACTTGTCTAGAATTTCAGATCAGATAGCACTCTTTGGAGCATGAAAACAATATGCTACAGGACCTGAACATGGCAAAGTAAATCATGGCATGGAGCTACTCAAAGAGCTTAACAAAAGTCCCTTAGGGACCTTGAGCCAAAAGGGATCAGAAAATACATTTGCAAGCATGTGAACATGGCAAAAACATAATCAGTTCTCAGACTTAGTGAAAACTGGAGCATGCTGAAACAGATATCAAGTAGGCATGTTTACGAGCTTGATGCACTCACCACAGAGCAAAACATGATAATCTAAGCATACACCCATCAAGAATACACAAAATACAAGCTAGACATGGCAAGAACAATAACATAGCGTACACGGATCAACTACAACATCCTCGGCAAAATTGCTAACAAGTAGACAATCTGCCCAGACTCACGAAATGACAAAAGTAGAGCTCGATTGACTCAAGCTAGGGTGCTCCATAATTGCAAACAAAGACATGGATGGATAGAGCACTACAAGATTAACAAAACATCCTTACTGATCATCCTCAAAAGAGGCACGGATCACTTGGAAACAACAAGAACATATGGCATATTGAGATAAACAGATCAAGGACTTAGTGGAAATGCTAAGTCCCTGAAATCAGCATTAATGAATGCACCACTTTTCAAGCTTGTGCTAGTCACCACACACATCACAAAAATACATGGGTTACACCTCTGGATAGATGGCAAAACATATAACAAAACTCATGTAGAGCTCAGGGGCATATCATGCACACAATAATCATGCAAAAATGACAAATATCTAATTGGAGCAGCAGATCTGAAAATTATCCCAAATAGCATTCTTCCAACAGCATTTCGGGCATCAAGATGAACTCAAATGAAAATGATGCAATGAGATGAAATGATGTACTCTCTGAGACGAACATTTTGATATGCTATATGCTCAAATCGGAGTTACGAATGCGGAGTTACGACGTGATGAATATGGGCATATGAAACATGGAAATCTCGAGGACTTGGTGGAATTTTACCCCACGGGAAAAGTCAACATGGGATGAGGTGGTGCGGGACGGCGTGGATCCGAGACGGAGGACGTCGTTTGGTTGGAGGGATGGGTGGATCTCATCCACCCTCCTCGGATCCGACCGGAGCGGGGCTCCGGCGAGCTCGACGCCGGCGAGAGGCGGATGCCGCGAGAGGCCGGGGCGCGGCGCGCAGGGTGGCGCGGGGCGGAGCTCCGGCGGACGCGGGGCCGGCGGTTGGTGGCGGAGAGGGCCGGTGGCGGCGAGGCGAGGCGCGGTGGCGAAGGGTCGTGGTGGCGTGGCGAACTGCTCCGGCCGGCTCGGGCGGCGAGCATGTTCGGGCGGCGGCGTTGAGGAAGCGACGTGGCGAGGCGGAGGGAGCCGGGCGGCGGGGTGGCTCCCCAGGCGGCGGCATGGATCTGGGCCCGCGCGGGCCCCGGATGGGCTCCGCGGGCCGCGGCGGCGATGGAACGGCGGCGGACACGTGGCGTGGCCTGGTTGGAGGAGAGGGGCGGTGTGGTGACGTGGCGCGCCCTGATTGGATGAAGTGAGGTGGCGACTGGACATGTCTGTCGGTGGAAGAAGTGTCCGGCGACGCGGAGAGGACGAAGTTAGGGTTCATCCGCGAAATGATCCGAAATTTCGGGGAGGGGTGCTCTTTTATAGGTAGAGGGAGCTAGGAGAGTCCAAATGAGGTGCGGTTTTCGGGCACGCGATCGTGATCGAACGCTCTAGATGATGGAGGAGGTTTAGGTGGGTTTTGGGCCACTTTGGAGGGGTGTTGGGCTGCAACACACACGAGGCCTTTCCGGTTCCTCGGTTAACCGTTGGAGTATCAAACGAAGTCCAAATGGCACGAAACTTGACAGGCGGTCTACCGGTAGTAAACCAAGGCCGCATGGCAAGTCTCGGTCCAATCCGAGAATGTTTAATCCCCACACATGAAAGAAAGGTAGAAATGACCACCGGAGGAGATAGAAGCGCCGGAATGCAAAACGGACAACGGGGAAAATGCTCGGATGCAAGAGACGAACACGTATGCAAATGAAATGCACATGATGACATGATATGCAATGCATGACACGCAAGCGATGACAAGGCAACAACACAAATAACTGGCGGACACCTGGCACATCGGTCTCGGGGCGTTACATTAGATCTGCGAAAATATTATTCTCTCTATGGTGGAATGCGAAACTTATTTTACAGGGTTGGACACTATCCTCGTATTCAAATTCTTCTGTGATGTATTCGGAGAAGGAACCCGCCTTGCAATGCCAAAGACAATACTGCGCACCGGATTCATCGTCATTGAAGTCTGGTTCAGGGGCTACTGAGGGAGTCCTAGATTAGGGGGTCTCCAGACAGCCGGACTATCTCCATTGGCCGGACTGTTAGACTATGAAGATACAAGATTGAATACTTCGTCTTGTGTCCGGATGTGACTCTACTTGGCGTGGAAGGCAAGCTAGGCAATACGGATATGGATATCTCCTCCTTTGTAACCAACCCTGTGTAACCCTAACCCTCTCCGGTGTCTATATAAACCGAAGGGTTTTACTCCATAAAAAAACAATCACAACATACAATCATACCATAGGCTAGCTTCTAGGGTTTAGCCTCTCTAATCTCGTGGTAGATCTACTCTTGTAACACCCATATCATCAATATTAATCAAGCAGGACGTAGGTTTTATGTCGGGTGGTAGGTGCGACATATGCCAACGGGTGGCTTATCATTGTGGGAGCCAGTAAGACGTCGCCGGTGCCTGGAAACGGGATGAGGCGAAGACATGCACGCCGGCGAATCTTACCCAGCTTCGGGGCTCTCCGTGGAGATAACACCCCTACTACTACTCTGCGGGGTCTCCGCATGATCACTAGATGAACAAGTAGCTACACGATGCTCCTTGAGCTGTTCGATGAGAGGAAGAAGAAGGGCACGGCTCGCTCTCTTCTCCTCCCTATGTGGTGTCTAAGACTAGCAGGGATCAACCCTTTGCATGGGTGTCCCGGGGGGTTTATATAGGCCTACCCCCCGAGGGTACAATGGTAATCCGGCTGGGCGTGGGGACCAGCCGTCTGTGTCTACACTCGCCGACTTCTGCGCCGACTGCTGGGGCCCGCCGGCTGGTGGGTCCCGCCGGCTGCCGGCTCCTTGGTCGACAGGCAGGCCCCACTGTCCAGGGCCTTGTCGGGGGCTGGTTACTGTTGCTCAATCTTGGTGATGAGGGCTTCACCAAGGTGGGCGTGGCTACAGTGCCGCCGTCCGGCGGGTGATCGCTGTAGCCTCACCGTGTCTTATCTCCGTAATGGGGCGTCTCCTTCGAGGTAGGTGGCAAGCCGGCTGTGGCGAGCCGGCTCGATCTTGGGCCGACTGGGGGAGGCCTGGCCGCCTTCGGGTGTCTCTCTACCCGAAGGGGCCCACCGCCCATGGGCCGCGGTGGCAGCCCGTCGTGGATGACATCAGGGTCAACGTGGCAACAGTGCCGCGCCGGACGGGTCATGGCCACCTGTACGGCGCACTGCGCCAGGCGTGCTCCGGGATTCGGGGGTGGCAGGCTTCACTGTAGCCACGCCCCATCACATCGCCATTATGTGGATGCAGACTTTGAGGGTACGATCTTGACCGCTTTATGGGAGCCGGCTTCTTGGAGTCGGCCTTCTCGCGGCCGGCTTCTCGGAGCCGGCCCTCCCGCGGCTTTCTTCATGAGGGCTGAAGTCGGGCCGCCTTCGGATAGTCGGCCATGGGGATAGCCGGCAAGGGGAAGGCGGCCCCGCATCTTGGATTCTTGAGGGCCGGATCGGCTCGTAATTTTTTCAGAAGGGCCAGGGGTGCCGGCTAGGCTACCCGTGGTTATTTACTCCAACAGTAGTCCCCGAAGCTGATCGAGCTTCGAGGCTGACAAAGGGACGAGAAGCTAGGTCAGCTTCCTATCCCGAGGGACCGGCTTTGCTTGTGCGTGCCGTCTTCGGAAAGCTCCGTTTCTCGTAAGCGGGAACGCGGGTCGCCCTGCGAGCTGACCGCGCGCCATTCCGCGGGCCACGTGGCAAGGAAATCCTGCCAACGCATGCGCGCGACGAGACGCCACCGCAGGCCCGGGCCCGCCACTCGTAGGCCTCGGCCCGAGCGCGGATCTTCTGCGGCCCACATGGACCGCTCGCCTTCCCGCAGCGATTTTATTGTGCCATCAGGGCACAATAATCGCGGGACGCGGGGAGTGGGCGCAGTTGATCCCCACGTTCCCCCACGCCACGCCTCCTCGGCTCCGCTGCGCGGGTCTATAAGTAGGAGGAGGAGGGGGAGCGGTAGAGGCTCGCACGCTCTCCCTCGCTCCGCCCCTTCTCGCCTTCCTTCTTCTTCTCTTCGCCGCCGCAGCAACCCATTGCCGCGTCGTTCCGACGTCGCTTCGTCTTGCTCCCCGCCGCATCGCTCCCATGGCGCTGTCGAGCTCGTGGGATGGCTCCAACGTCCACGAGAACCACGTCGAGTTCCTCCGCCGGACGCGGCGCCTGCCGGGCGAGAACTTCGTGCGGGTTCGTCAAGTGCTAGCGAGGGAGATTTCGCCGGCACCGGAGGAGGGCGAGAGGGTGATCTTCCGCTCGCACTGCCTGCGCGGCTTCGGCCTCCCGGCGAGTGGATTCCTTCGAGCCTTCCTCGAATTCTACCACCTCCAGCCGCATCACCTCACGCCCAACGTGGTGATGCTGCTGTCGGCTTTCGTCACCCTGTGCGAGGGATTTCTTGGGGTTCTCCCCACGCTCGAGCTCTGGGGGGAATTCTTCCAAAGCAAGCTCGGCACCGTCGTCGCGGGCGTGCCCGCCCCCTGCGGAGCCTTCATTGCCATGAGGCGGGCGAGCGAGAATAATCCGTTCCCGTCCATCCCGCTGATCCAGTCGGTGAAGCTCTGGCAGAAGTCCTACTTTTACGTGAAGAACATCGCCCAGCAAGGCGACTACGTCAACCTGCCGGCTTACGTAGCTGGCCCGCCGGCTGGGAGGCAACCTTCGTGGAGCTACCGAGCCAGGTCATTGTCCCAGGCCGGGAACGCAGCCGTCTCCCGGCTTCAGGTGATGATCCAATCGGAGGGCCTAACTGGTGCCGACTTGGTGGCCGCCTTCATGGAGCGCCGGGTACTCCCGCTCCAAGGCCGGCCTCACATGATTTGCCAGATGAGCGGCCGCTTTGACCCGTGCCGGCTGAGCACCATGGAGATGCCTCATGCAGAGGTGTCTTACATGGTGAACTACATCTCCAACTGCAAGCTCGCCGAGGATTGGCGATACGGCAAGGAGCCGTATTCCCACGCCAACCCTCCACCTGCCGTAAGTTTTTCTTCTTTTTCTTCCTTTTTGTAGCCGGCCTCATGATAGCCGACCCTTGATCAATTGGTTTGCCTTTAGCACAACCCTCTTCTTCCGCCGACAGCCGGGGCCACGAGGGTAGAGCGCCAACTCCTCCCCGGCCGCACGGTGGACGACGCCGATGATCCGAACCTAGGAGCGGCCGCCATGGAAGACGCCATCGTGGGGGAAGGCGACGAGGCCGGAGGCGCGGGGTCCGGAGCCGGCTTCGAGGACTGGCCGGACGACGACGAGGTCGAAGCCGCCCCGCACCGCCAGCCGACGCTTGATCATCAAGGCACGGGCCCGTCTGCCCGCCGGCTGCCCGAGGCGGCGCGCAGAAGCGCCGGGCCACGTCGACCTTCTTCAGCAGCCAGCCGAAGAAATCCAAGGCTTCCACGGCGGCGACCAAGCGGGATGAGGCGGCCGCGAAGGCGGCCCGCTTCCGCAAGGCGGTGAAACAACCGCAGGCGATCTCGGCGTAAGTCGTCGAATGTCTTGCATATATTTTTTGTTGTCTTTTTGGACCGAAGCTCTTCTAAACCTTTCTTTGCTTGCCGGACCGGGCGCCGCTTCCCTTGAGCGAGGTCCTGGCGGCTCCGTAGTCGGTCCGACTGGAGGGTCCTCAGGCTCCCGCCGCGTGGATCCCCGCGCCGACCTTAGGGAGGCCACGGAGCGGAACGCATGGGAGGCGCGGGAGGAGCGGGAGGCGGCGGAGCGAAGGACCGCCCAGGCGACGAAGGAGCAGGACGACGCGGCGGCCAAGGCCCGGGCGGAGGCGGCAGCCGCGGAGACGGAGGCGGAGGCCTCGCACAACCAGCCTCCGCTGCTCGTCGTTCCCCTCCGCGCCGTGGCCCCCGATATTCCCGTGCCCCCGTTGGAGGAGGTCGACCAAGGCCCGCCGGTGATGGAGAGGAGGGAGGACCACGTGATCTTCGTGGAGGGGCGCCGCAGACGGCGCCGACTGGAGCAGGCCAAAGCGGCCAATCAGCTGCGGCGCCAGAGCAGCCGTCCGGGGGCGAGCCGAAGGCAGGGGCCGGCCTCGAGGTGCAATCGGCATTGCGCCGACGCGCAGGGGGTGGCGCCTCCGCGCCGGAACCGCACCGAGCAGCGGGCGCTAGCCAGACGGCGGAGGCCCTGGAGGTGGCCAGCGCCAGCATGTCCGAGTGGACTCCCAGCGGGGGCACGGGCGAGCTGAACGCGGCGGCCCAGGAGGTCCGGAACCGGCTTCAAGCTCAGGCCGCCTCGCTGCAGCAATACACCCAAGAGTTCCTCGCGATGCGGGCCGTCATCCGGGTGAGTCTTCTGGCCTTGGTTATTTTGCTCTTTTGACTTCTTCCGTGGGGGCGCGTTAGCGCACCCACTGGGTGTAGTCCCCAAGTTCCGAGTCGGCTGCTGCGCAGGCAGCTTGGAACTTACTAGCTTCTGACAACTTAACTTATCCTCGCCTCATGTATAATCTTCCAGGAGTATCATAACCTCCGCGCAGCCGCCTTCAACTCCCAGGCTCAGGAGCTGGGCCGGAGAACCGAGGACCTGACCAGCAGCCGGAGTGCGTGTTTGTCTCGTTCATCTCCTGTGGGGGCGCGTCAGCGCACCCACTGGGTGTAGTCCCCGAGATTCGGGCCGACTGCTGAGCAGCCGGGTCGAATCTTCCTTGACGACTTCTTCCTTATTAATTTTTCCTTTGTCTTCATGCTTGCAGGAGCCAATGCCGACTTGAGGGGGCAGCTCAGCGGGGCCCAGGCCGCCCTTCGCGCCAAGGAAGCCGAGTACAACGCCTTGGTCCTGGAGCGTGACCGCCTGGCCAAGAAGTTGGCCGACCAGGAGGAGAGCCACAAGGCGGCCCTGAAGAAGGCGCAGGACAGCGAGGACGCCCTGAAGGCCGAGTTCGAGACCGAAGCGGCGGGCTGGGCTGAAGCGAAGCAGGCGCTGAGCGAGGGCTTCAGTCGTATCGAGGATCTGATCGACGGTAAGCCGCCTTCTTCACTCCCTGCTTGCCCCTTGATCCCTGATTTGTGTTCTGACTTGTGCTGCTTTTTGTTCTCTGTGCAGACTACTTTCCCGGCTACTCCGTCTTCGCCACCCAATCCATCGAGGCCCATCGCGAGGCGCGCCGGCAGGCGGGGGCTGAAATCGCGCCGGACGCGAGCCGGACGCTTGAGGAGCAGCTCTTGGCGATCCAAGCCCGGCTGTAGCCGGCTCACCGTATGCTCCGCCGCCTCCAGCGTGCCGGGGCGCAGGTGTTGGCCGCCCTCTGGCCAAGCGAGACGATTCCCCGCACCCCGAGTCGGACTGCCGACTGGCTGGAGGTTGCGGTTGGCCGCTTCGAGGCCTGGAAGGCATCGGCAGCCCGGCTTGGAGCTGGGCAGGCGCTGGAGTTCGTCCGAGCCTGGTATCCGGGGCTGAACCTGGACCAGCTGCGAACCTGGCGGCTGGAGGCCGACGAAGAGATGGAGGAGGTGCGGCCGGCTATCGCTCAGCGCGCTTCGACGATCGCCGAGTGTACTGACATCAGCGTCTTCGCTCCTGAAATTAATGACGACGGTGTTGCCCAGCCGGAGGAGTGGTTCGGGCTGGACCCGGCAGCGGGTGAAGACTCGGCAGAGGAGATCGCCTCCAGCGATGAAGGCGAAGACGATGAAGGAGAGGGAGGCGAAGACGTTAAGCCGACCGGTGAAACGGCTAGCCAGCCTCAGCCTGATCGTGCCTCCGGCAACGAGGCGCGTGCTAGCGCGCCCTCTGCAGGAGGCGGTGATCATGTCGAGGTTCGCCAGCCGGCCACTCCTCCAGCCGGCACTGCCTTCTCTACCGACCTGCCCGACTCCCCAGTCGCTCCCTTAGCTTAATCTGCCGTCCTTGTTTTTTCCTGCTTGTTGCCTTTTGAACAATTTTATTAAACTTGCGCAGTTCCACCCACTAGGGGTGTATTTGAACTATGCTGAATGCTGGCCTTTTGAAGGTCTTTTATGTAAATATTATTGTGTGTTTGGTTTCCATTCGTGTATGCTTTTTATCCTTAGGCTGTTTCCTTTGTCGCCTTCCCCTTTTGGGAAGGCAAGTACTCGAGCTTTCTTAGATTGAAGCAAGGTGAATGGAGGCCGGCCGGCCAGCTACTCTGGTAGTCGGTCGGTGGTGGGAGAAAAACCGGCTTTTGCTATATTAGTCCGTTAGTCCCTAGCCGTTTTTCTTGTGGGCGTCCTTTCCTGCCTTTAACTCTTGCCAGCCGGCCAGACGGTTCTTTGATCTGCGACTTTTGGCAAGAGAAGGCTTGGGAGCCGGCACACTACTTGTCTGACTGCGGGTAGGACTTCTAATATAACTCCAGGCGGCCAGTCCCCGGGCCGACTAGTCGAACCCGGTGCCGGACGGAAAAAGTAAATGTAATGACAAGGTCATAAGCATGATACTCTTCATCCATAGATAAAAGATGGCAGTCCCCGAGCTCTCCTCGGGGGCCTATTGTCTCGTACTTAGTACAAAAGTTAGCGTGATACATACTGCATTTCAACTGTAAAATCTTCGGAGGAGGTTGGCGTTCCATGGTCGTTCCGACTCCTTGCCGGAGTCGTCTCTCTTTCGTGCCTTCGGCTTCTGCGCGTCGATCAGGTAGTAGGAGTCGTTGCCTAAGGCTCTGCTGATGACGAAGGGGCCCTCCCAAGGGGCCGAGAGCTTGTGCTGGCGGGTTGTTCGCTGGATCAGCCGGAGCACAAGATCGCCCTCTTGGAAGGATCTTGGCTTGACCTTCCGGCTGTGGTAGCGGCGCAGGCCCTGCTGATAGATGGCGGACCGGCTGAGGGCTAACAGCCGGCCTTCTTCCAGCAGGTCGACGCCGTCTTCCCGTGCTTCCTTGGCCTCTGCTTCCGTGTACATGGTTACCCGAGGCGAGTCGAACTCGATGTCAGTTGGGATGACCGCCTCGGCACCATACACGAGGAAGAAAGGAGTGAAGCCGGTTGACTTGTTTGGTGTAGTGCGCAGACTCCAGAGGACGGCCGGCAGCTCATCGAGCCAACAGCCGGCTGAACGCTCCAGTGATACGACCAGTTGGGGCTTGATGCCGGAAAGGATGAGGCCGTTGGCTCGCTCGACCTGGCCGTTTGACTGCGGGTGGGCAACGGACGCTAGGTCCAACCGGATGCCTTGCGTCACGCAGAAACGTGCCAAGGCTCCCTTGGCGAAATTTGTGCCATTGTCGGTGATGATGCTGTGTGGCACGCCGTACCGAGTTGTTATATCTGCGATAAATGTCACGGCAGTCGGCCCATTCAGCTTCTTGATCGGCTTTGCCTCAATCCATTTGGTGAATTTGTCCACGGCGACAAGCAGATGTGTCATGCCGCCGCGCGCCGTCTTGAATGGGCCCACCATGTTCAGTCCCCAAACGGCGAAGGGCCAAGTGAGGGGAATGGTCTTGAGTGCTGAAGCCGGCATGTGTTGCTTGGAGCTGAAGAGTTGGCATCCTTTGCAATGTTTAACTAACCCCTTGGCGTCATCCAAAGCAGTCGGCCAAAAGAAACCATGGCGGAAGGCTTTGGCGACGAGTGATCTTGAGGCCGCATGGTGGCCCCATTCTCCTTGGTGGATGTCTCTGAGGATTGCAATGCCCTTCTCTTGCTCGATGCGTCGCTGGAGGACTCCAGTGACACTGCGCTTGACGAGTTCTCTGTTGATGATTGTGTATGCTCCGGCTCGGTGTTGGACTTGTCTTGCCTCTGTTTCGTCAGTCGGCAAATCTTGGTTTATTAGGAAGTTGAGGATGGATTGAGACCAAGATGGAGCTACGACTTCTTCTATTGCCAACATGGCTACTGCGACCAGGGCGGGCGGGCTGGGCGGTGAAATGCTGGAGTCGGCCGCCACCTGTTGTGTTGGAGTAGTCTCCGGGCCGACTACCACAGTCCCCGAGCCGGGTGTGGCAGTCCCCGGGTCGAGCGTAACTACGGAAGTCCCCAAGCCGCCTGCTGATGTCCCCTGGCCGACTATCAAAGTCCCCGGGTCACCTGCTTGGTTCTTTGAGCCAGCCGCGTCAGGGTCAGGCGGCACGAAGATGGAATCGGACTCTGGAGACGGCTTGATAGACGGCTTGAGGAGGCGTTGTAGAGAGACACCGGTTGGTATTGCTTGCCGAGTGGAGCCTATTCGAGCCAGGGCATCAGCTGGCTCGTTGTCGGCTCGCGGTACGTGGAGGAACTCGCATCCTTCAAAATACCCACTGATTTGTTGAATGAGGAAGCGGTAGCTTGCCATATTTGCGTCCTTGGCATCCCAGTCGCCGGATGATTGCTGGACCACCAAGTCCGAGTCGCCATAACATAGGATCCGATGAATGCCGAGTTCTTTGGCAAGCCAGAGCCCGTGTATGAGCGCCTCATACTCGGCCACGTTGTTGGAGGCGGCAAAGTGAATTTGCAGCGTGTATCTGAGCTTGTCGCCTTTGGGAGAGGTGAGGATGACGCCGGCTCCCAAGCCGGTGCGCATCTTGGACCCATCGAAGTGCATGCGCCAATGAGTGGAGTCGGGAGCTGGCGGTAGGTACTGGGTCTCGGCCCAGTCGACGAGGAAGTCGGCCAATGCTTGGGACTTGATGGCGGTGTGAGGCTGGTAGAAGATCGTGTAGGGGGCCAGCTCGATGGCCCATTTCGCCACCCGGCCGGATGCATCCCGGCTGCCTATGATCTCGGCCAGCGGGGCGGTGCATACGACCGTGATGGGATACTCTTGGAAGTAGGGCTTCAGCTTCTTGGCAGCGAAGTACACGCCATAGCACATCTTCTGGTAGTGCGGGTAGTTCTGCTTCAAGGTAGACATCACCTCGCTCAAATAGTACACCGGCCTCTGGACCGGTTGGGCTCGTCCCTCTTCTGGGTGTTGGACTACGATGACGGTGCTGACCACCCGGCTGGTTGCAGCAATTTAGAGGAGCATGGGCTCTTTCTCAGTCGGCGCCGCCAGGACAGGCGGCGTGGCCAGCATCTTCTTCAGCTCGTGAAAAGCTTGGTCGGCTTGGTCATTCCACTCGAAGTGGTTGGTCTTCTTCATGAGGCGGTAGAGGGGAAGAGTTTTCTCTCCGAGCCGGCTGATGAAGCGGTTCAGGGATGCCAAGCATCCGGTAAACTTCTGGACGTCTCGAAGCTTGGTGAGAATCGCCATTCTCTCAATGGCCTTGATCTTTACTGGGTTGCATTCGATGCCGCGTTCGGAGACCAGGAAGCCTAGGAGCTGGCAGGCTGGCACTCCGAACACGCATTTCTCGGGGTTGAGCTTGATTTGGAACCGATGTAGGTTCTCAAATGTTTCCTTGAGGTCTTCCAGCAAGTGCCAAGCTTCTCCGTCTTCACCACAATGTCGTCTATGTAGACGTGGGCATTTCTGCCGAACTGCTTGAGGAGGCACTTCTGCATGCAACGCTAGAAAGTGGCACCGGCATTTCTCAAGTCGAATGTCATAGTCAGGTAGCAGAAGGCTTCGAATGGAGTGATGAAGGCGGTCTTCAGGCGGTCTGCCAGATCTAACTTTATCTGGTGGTATCCTGAGTAAGCATCCAAGAAACTCAACAGCTCGCATCCGGCCGTGGAGTCTATCACTTGGTCAATCCTTGGCAGGGCAAAGGGATCTTTGGGGTAGGCCTTGTTGAGGCTCGTGTAGTCTATGCACATGCACCACTTGTTGTTCTTCTTTAGCACGAGGACCGGGTTGGCGAGCCACTCTAGAAAGAAAACTTCCATAATGAAGCCGGCTGCCAGAAGCCGGGCTATCTCCTCTCCCACAATCCTTCTCTTCTCCTCCGACAGTCGGCGGAGGGGTTGTTTGACTGGTTTTGCGTCTTCTCGGACGTGTAGTTTGTGCTCGGCGAATTCCTTTGGAACACCCGGCATGTCCTTGGGGGACCATGCAAAGATGTCCCGATTCTCATGGAGGAAATCGGCGAGCTCGCCTTCCTATTTGCTGTTTAGGTTTGCCCCAATGACGGCAAACCTCTCTGGGTGCTCGGGGTCAAGAGGTTGTTGGAAATATGCCCTAGAGGCAATAATAAAAGTATTATTATATTTCATTGTTCATGATAATTGTCTTTTATTCATGCTATAACTGTATTATCCGGAAATCGTAATACACGTGTGAATACTTAGACCACACTATGTCCCTGGTAAGCCTCTAGTTGACCAGCTCGTTGTGATCAACAGATAGTCATGGTTTCCTGACTATGGACATTGGATGTCGTTGATAACGGGATCACATCATTAGGAGAATGATGTGATGGACAAGACCCAATCCTAAGCATAGCATAAAAGATCGTGTAGTTCGTTTTGCTAGAGCTTTGCAAGTGTCAAGTATCTCTTCCTTCGACCATGAGATCGTGTAACTCCCGGATACCGTAAGAGTGCCTTGGGTGTATCAAACGTCACAACGTAACTGGGTGACTATAAAGGTGCATTACAGGTATCTCCGAAAGTAGCTGTTGGGTTGACACGGATCGAGACTGGGATTTGTCACTCCGTATGACGGAGAGGTATCTCTGGGCCCACTCGGTAATGCATCATCATATGAGCTCAATGTGACCAAGGTGTTGGACACGGGATCATGCATTACGGTACGAGTAAAGTGACTTGCCGGTAACGAGACTGAACAAGGTATTGGGATACCGACGATCGAGTCTCGGGCAAGTAACGTACCGATTGACAAAGGGAATTGCATACAGGGTTTGATCGAATCCTCGACATCGTGGTTCATCCGATGACAACATCGAGGAGCATGTGGGAGCCATCATGGGTATCCAGATCCCGCTGTTGGTTATTGACTGAGAGCGTCTCGGTCATGTCTGCATGTCTCCCGAACCCGTAGGGTCTACACACTTAAGGTTCGGTGACGCTAGGGTTATTAGGAAGACTAGTATGTGACTACCGAATGTTGTTCGGAGTCCCGGATGGGATCCTGGACGTCACGAGGAGATCCGGAAGGGTCCGGAGGTAAAGATTTATATATGGGAAGTTGTCAAACGGACACCGGGAAGTTTCGGGGTCATACCGGTATTGTACCGGGGCCACCGGAAGGGTTCCGGGGGTCCACCGGGAGGGGCCACCCCTCCCGGGGGGCCACATGGGCTGCGTGGGGCAGGGAGCCAGCCCCTGGTGGGCTGGCCGCACCCCCCTCCCTTGGGCCCATGCGCCTAGGGTTGAGGGGGAACCCTAGAGGGGGCGCCCCCCTTGGCTTGGGGGGCAAGCCACCCTCTCCCCTCTCCCCTAGGCCGCCGCACCCCCCCCCTAGATGGGTTCTAGGGGGCCGGCCCCCTTCTCCCTTCCCCCTATAAATAGAGGGGTGAGGGGAGGGCAGCCGCACCACCCTCCAAGGCGCAGCCCTCCCCTCCCCAACACCTCTCCTCCTCCGTTGTGTGCTTGGCGAAGCCCTGTCGGAGTACTGCCTCTCCACCATCACCACGCCGTCGTGCTGCCGGTGGAGCTGTCTTCCTCAACCTCTCCTTCCCCTTGCTGGATCAAGAAGGAGGAGACGTCTCCCGTCCCGTACGTGTGTTGAACGCGGAGGTGCTGTCCGTTCAGCACTTGGTCATCGGTGATTCGAATCACGTCGAGTACGACTACATCATCACCTTGCAAGCTTCCGCACGCGATCTACAAGTGGTATGTAGATGCAAACTCTCTCCCTTGACTCGTTGCTTAGATGAACTCATAGATGGATCTTGGTGAAACCGTAGGAAAATTTTTTAATTTTCTGCAACGTTCCCCAACAGTGGCATCATGAGCTAGGTCTATTCCTAGTTCTCTTTGCACGAGTAGAACACAACTTTGTTGTGGGCGTGGATTTTGTCATCTTACTTGCCTCTACTAGTCTTTTCTTGCTCAACGGTATTGTGGGATGAAGCGGCCCGGACCAACCTTACACGTACGCTTACGTGAGACCGGTTCCACCGACTGACATGCACTAGTTGCATAAGGTGGCTGGCGGGTGTCTGTCTCTCCCACCTTAGTTGGAGCGGAATCGATGAACAGGGCCCTTATGAAGGGTAAATAGAAGTTGACAAAATCACGTTGTGGTGATTCGTAGGTAAGAAAACGTTCTTGCTAGAACCCAATTGCAGCCACGTAAAAGATGCAACAACAATTAGAGGACGTCTAACTTGTTTTTGCAGCGATTGATCATGTGATGTGATATGGCCAGAAGTTGTGATGAATGATGAATTGTGATGTATGAGATCATGTTCTTTGTAATAGGATTCACGACTTGCATGTCGATGAGTATGACAACCGGCAGGAGCCATAGGAGTTGTCATTATTTTTTGTATGACCTGCGTGTCATTGAATAACGCCATGTAAACTACTTTACTTTATTGCTAAACGTTAGTCATAGAAGTAGAAGTAGTCGTTGGCGTGACAACTTCATGAAGACACGATGATGGAGATCATGATGATGGAGATCATGGTGTCAAGCCGGTGACAAGATGATCATGGAGCCCCGAAGATGAAGATCAATGGAGCTATATGATATTGGCCATATCATGTCACAACTATATAATTGCATGTGATGTTTATTATGTATTATGCATCTTGTTTACTTAGGACGACGGTAGTAAATAAGATGATCCCTTATAAAATTTCAAGAAGTGTTCTCCCCTAACTGTGCACCGTTGCTACAGTTCGTCGCTTCTAAGCACCACGTGATGATCGGGTGTGATGGATTCTTACGTTCACATACAACGGGTGTAAGACAGTTTTACACAGCGAAAACACTTAGGGTTAACTTGACGAGCCTAGCATGTGCAGACATGGCCTCGGAACACGGAGACCGAAAGGTCGAACACGAGTCGTATGGAAGATACGATCAACATGAGAATGTTCACCGACGATGACTAGTCCGTCTCACGTGATGATCGGACACGGGCTAGTCGACTCGGATCGTGTAACACTTAGATGACTAGAGGGATGTCTAATCTAAGTGGGAGTTCATAATTTGATTAGAACTTTATTATCATGAACTTAGTCTAAAACCTTTGCAAATATGTCTTGTAGATCAATGGCCAACGCTAATGTCAACATGAACTTCAACGCGTTCCTAGAGAAAACCAAGCTGAAAGATGATGGCAGCAACTATACGGACTGGGTCCGGAACCTGAGGATCATCCTCATAGCTGCCAGGAAACAATATGTCCTAGAAGGACCGCTAGGTGACGCTCCCGTCCCAGAGAACCAAGACATTATGAATGCTTGGCAGTCTCGCGCTGATGATTACTCCCTCGTTCAGTGCGGCATGCTTTACAGCTTAGAACCGGGGCTCCAAAAGCGTTTTGAGCATCACGGAGCATATGAGATGTTCGAAGAGCTGAAACTAGTTTTTCAAGCTCATGCCCGGGTCGAGAGATATGATGTCTCCGACAAGTTCTACAGTTGTAAGATGGAGGAAAACAGTTCTGTCAGTGAGCACATCCTGAAGATGTCTGGGTTGCACAACCGTATGACCCAGCTGAACATTAACCTCCCAGATGAGGCGGTCATTGACAGAATCCTCCAGTCGCTCCCACCAAGCTACAAGAGCTTTGTGATGAACTACAACATGCAGGGGATGGAAAAGACCATTCCTGAAGTGTTCTCGATGCTGAAGTCAGCAGAGGCTGAAATCAAGAAAGAACATCAAGTGTTGATGGTCAATAAGACCACTAAGTTCAAGAAGGGCAAGGGTAAGAAGAACTTCAAGAAGGACGGCAAAGATGTTGCCGCGCCTGGTAAGCCAGTTACCGGGAAGAAGTCAAAGAATGGACCCAAGCCTGAGACTGAGTGCTTTTATTGCAAGGGGAAGGGTCACTGGAAGCGGAACTGCCCCAAATACTTAGCGGATAAGAAGGCCGGCAACACCAAAGGTATATTTGATATACATGTGATTGATGTGTACCTTACCAGTACTCGTAGTAACTCCTGGGTATTTGATACCGGTGCCGTTGCTCATATTTGTAACTCACAGCAGGAGCTGCGGAATAAACGGAGACTGGCGAAGGACGAGGTGACGATGCGCGTCGGGAATGGTTCCAGAGTCGATGTGATCGCCGTCGGCACGCTGCCTCTACATTTACCTACGGGATTAGTTTTGAACCTTAATAATTGTTATTTAGTGCCAAGTTTGAGCATGAACATTGTATCTGGATCTCGTTTAATACGAGATGGCTACTCATTTAAGTCTGAGAATAATGGTTGTTCGATTTATATGAGAGATATGTTTTATGGTCATGCTCCGATGGTCAATGGTTTATTCTTAATGAATCTCGAGCGTAATATTACACATGTTCATAGTGTAGATGCCAAAAGATTTAAAGTTGATAACGATAGTCCCACATACTTGTGGCACTGCCGCCTTGGTCACATTGGTGTCAAGCGCATGAAGAAGCTCCATGCCGATGGACTTTTAGAGTCTCTTGATTATGAATCGTTTGACACGTGCGAACCATGCCTCTTGGGCAAAATGACCAAGACTCCGTTCTCCGGAACAATGGAGCGAGCAACCAACTTGTTGGAAATCATACATACCGATGTGTGCGGTCCAATGAGCGTTGAGGCTCGCGGAGGATATCGTTATGTTCTCACTCTCACAGATGACTTGAGTAGATATGGGTATGTCTACTTAATGAAACACAAGTCTGAGACCTTTGAAAAGTTCAAGGAATTTCAGAATGAGGTGGAGAATCAACGTGACCGAAAGATAAAATTCTTACGATCAGATCGTGGAGGAGAATACTTAAGTCACGAATTTGGTACACACTTAAGAAATGTGGAATCGTTTCACAGCTCACGCCGCCTGGAACACCTCAGCGAAACGGTGTGTCCGAACGTCGTAATCGCACTCTATTGGATATGGTGCGGTCTATGATGTCTCTTACCGATTTACCGCTATCATTTTGGGGATACGCTCTAGAGACAGCTACATTCACTTTAAATAGGGCACCGTCTAAATCCGTTGAGACGACACCGTATGAATTATGGTTTGGAAAGAAACCTAAGCTGTCGTTTCTAAAAGTTTGGGGATGCGAAGCTTATGTCAAGAAACTTCAACCTGAAAAGCTCGAACCCAAGTCGGAAAAATGCGTATTCATAGGATACCCTAAGGAAACTATAGGGTATACCTTCTACTTAAGATCCGAAGGCAAGATCTTTGTTGCCAAGAACGGATGCTTTCTGGAAAAAGAGTTTCTCTCGAAAGAAGTAAGTGGGAGGAAAGTAGAACTCGATGAAGTACTACCTCTTGAGCGGGATATTGACGCAGCACAGGAAACCGTTCCTGTGATGCCCACACCAACTGAAGAGGAAAACCATGATAATGATCAAGTACTTCGGATCAAGTTACTGCTGAACTTCGTAGGTCCACAAGGACACGTTCCGCACCAGAGTGGTACGGCAACCCTGTCCTGGAAATCATGTTGTTAGACAACAATGAACCTTCGAACTATGAAGAAGCAATGGCGGGCCCGGATTCCAACAAATGGCTTGAAGCCATGAAATCCGAGATAGAATCCATGTATGAAAACAAAGTATGGACTTTGACAGACTTGCCCGATGATCGGCGAGCGATAGAAAACAAATGGATCTTTAAGAAGAAGACGGACGCGGATGGTAATGTTACCATCTATAAAGCTCGACTTGTCGCTAAGGGTTATCGACAGGTTCAAGGGATTGACTACGACGAGACATTCTCTCCCGTAGCGAAGCTAAAGTCCGTCCGAATCATGTTAGCAATTGCCGCATACTATGATTATGAGATATGGCAGATGGACGTCAAAACAGCATTCCTTAACGGGCATCTTAAGGAAGAACTGTATATGATGCAGCCGGAAGGTTTTGTCGATCCTCGGAACGCTAACAAAGTATGCAAGCTCCAGCGATCCATTTATGGACTGGTGCAAGCATCTCGGAGTTGGAACATTCGCTTTGATGAGATGATCAAAGCGTTTGGGTTTATGCAGACTTATGGAGAAGCCTGCGTTTACAAGAAAGTGAGTGGGAGCTCTGTAGCATTTCTCATATTATATGTAGATGACATACTCTTGATGGGAAATAATATAGAATTTCTGGACAGCATTAAGGCCTACTTGAATAAGTGTTTTTCAATGAAGGACCTTGGAGAAGCTGCTTATATATTAGGCATCAAGATCTATAGAGATAGATCGAGACGCCTCATAGGTCTTTCACAAAGCACATACCTTGATAAGATTTTGAAGAGATTCAAAATGGATCAGTCCAAGAAGGGGTTCTTGCCTATGTTACAAGGTGTGAGATTGAGCTCAGCTCAGTCACCGACCACGGCAAAAGATAAAGAAGAGATGAGTGTCATCCCCTATGCTTCAGCCATAGGATCTATTATGTATGCCATGCTGTGTACCAGACCCGATGTAAACCTTGCCGTAAGTTTGGTAGCAAGATACCAAAGTAATCCCGGCAAGGAACACTGGACAGCGGTCAAGAATATCCTGAAGTACCTGAAAAGGACAAAGGACATGTTTCTCGTTTATGGAGGAGACGAAGAGCTCGTCGTAAAGGGTTACGTCGACGCTAGCTTCGACTCAGATCTGGATGACTCTAAGTCACAAACCGGATACGTGTATATGTTGAATGGTGGAGCAGTAAGCTGGTGCAGCTGCAAGCAGAGCGTCGTGGCGGGATCTACGTGTGAAGCGGAGTACATGGCAGCCTCGGAGGCAGCACATGAAGCGATTTGGGTGAAGGAGTTCATCACCGACCTAGGAGTCATACCCAATGCGTCGGGGCCGATCAAACTCTTCTGTGACAACACTGGAGCTATTGCCCTCGCAAAGGAGCCCAGGTTTCACAAGAAGACCAGGCACATCAAGCGTCGTTTCAACTCCATCCGTGAAAATGTTCAAGATGGAGACATAGAGATTTGCAAAGTGCACACGGATCTGAATGTCGCAGATCCGCTGACTAAACCTCTCTCGCGTGCAAAACATGATCAACACCAGAACTCTATGGGTGTTCGATTCATCACAATGTAACTAGATTAGTGACTCTAGTGCAAGTGGGAGACTGTTGGAAATATGCCCTAGAGGCAATAATAAAAGTATTATTATATTTCATTGTTCATGATAATTGTCTTTTATTCATGCTATAACTGTATTATCCGGAAATCGTAATACACGTGTGAATACTTAGACCACACTATGTCCCTGGTAAGCCTCTAGTTGACCAGCTCGTTGTGATCAACAGATAGTCATGGTTTCCTGACTATGGACATTGGATGTCGTTGATAACGGGATCACATCATTAGGAGAATGATGTGATGGACAAGACCCAATCCTAAGCATAGCATAAAAGATCGTGTAGTTCGTTTTGCTAGAGCTTTGCAAGTGTCAAGTATCTCTTCCTTCGACCATGAGATCGTGTAACTCCCGGATACCGTAAGAGTGCCTTGGGTGTACCAAACGTCACAACGTAACTGGGTGACTATAAAGGTGCATTACAGGTATCTCCGAAAGTAGCTGTTGGGTTGACACGGATCGAGACTGGGATTTGTCACTCCGTATGACGGAGATGTATCTCTGGGCCCACTCGGTAATGCATCATCATAATGAGCTCAATGTGACCAAGGTGTTGGACACGGGATCATGCATTACGGTACGAGTAAAGTGACTTGCCGGTAACGAGACTGAACAAGGTATTGGGATACCGACGATCGAGTCTCGGGCAAGTAACGTACCGATTGACAAAGGGAATTGCATACAGGGTTTGATCGAATCCTCGACATCATGGTTCATCCGATGACAACATCGAGGAGCATGTGGGAGCCATCATGGGTATCCAGGTCCCGCTGTTGGTTATTGACTGAGAGCGTCTCGGTCATGTCTGCATGTCTCCCGAACCCGTAGGGTCTACACACTTAAGGTTCGGTGACGCTAGGGTTATTAGGAAGACTAGTATGTGACTACCGAATGTTGTTCGGAGTCCCGGATGGGATCCTGGACGTCACGAGGAGATCCGGAAGGGTCCAGAGGTAAAGATTTATATATGGGAAGTTGTCAAACGGACACCGGGAAGTTTCGGGGTCATACCGGTATTGTACCGGGGCCACCGGAAGGGTTCCGGGGGTCCACCGGGAGGGGCCACCCCTCCCGGGGGGCCACATGGGCTGCGTGGGGCAGGGAGCCAGCCCCTGGTGGGCTGGCCGCACCCCCCTCCCTTGGGCCCATGCGCCTAGGGTTGAGGGGGAACCCTAGAGGGGGCGCCCCCCTTGGCTTGGGGGGCAAGCCACCCTCTCCCCTCTCCCCTAGGCCGCCGCACCCCCCCTAGATGGGTTCTAGGGGGCCGGCCCCCTTCTCCCTTCCCCCTATAAATAGAGGGGTGAGGGGAGGGCAGCCGCACCACCCTCCAAGGCGCAGCCCTCCCCTCCCCAACACCTCTCCTCCTCCGTTGTGTGCTTGGCGAAGCCCTGTCGGAGTACTGCCTCTCCACCATCACCACGCCGTCGTGCTGCCGGTGGAGCTGTCTTCCTCAACCTCTCCTTCCCCTTGCTGGATCAAGAAGGAGGAGACGTCTCCCGTCCCGTACGTGTGTTGAACGCGGAGGTGCTGTCCGTTCAGCACTTGGTCATCGGTGATTCGAATCACGTCGAGTACGACTACATCATCACCTTGCAAGCTTCCGCACGCGATCTACAAGTGGTATGTAGATGCAAACTCTCTCCCTTGACTCGTTGCTTAGATGAACTCATAGATGGATCTTGGTGAAACCGTAGGAAAAAATTTTAATTTTCTGCAACGTTCCCCAACAGAGGTATCTTCTTCGTCTCCTTGGCCGGCTGGAAAGATCCTTGAGCATCATGCTCCTTGGGATCGGGGGACAAGGCCGACTGTTTGCCGGCCATGGTACACAGTCCGGGTAGGCATGAGTTGCTTCGTCTTGACATTCAGCTTCTCCAGGGTGTCACGGTACAGGATGTTGATGCTGCTCCTGCCGTCTATCAGCACGCGGGAGAAACGGGTGATGCGTCTATCCGTTGCAAGGGTGGCATCCAAAACCAACGCATAAGAGCCAGGAGACAGCATCACCTCTGGGTGGTCGGCCCGGCTCCAGCTGATAGGTTTTTCTGACCAGTGCATGTGCTCGGCAGGGTTCGCAGCGACCATGCTGACTTCTTGGTGCTCTCGGCGTTTGCTGCGCCGGTCTTCGGGCTGGCTTGTAAAGATGACATAGGCGGCATGCTTGTCGGGGAACTCATCGTGCACGGCTCCGACTACGGGCCGAGCGGTCGGTGGCTGCGGAGCCGGAGGCGGCGGACCGGCAGGCGGAGGCGGCGCGAGCCCTCGCCTTTGGAGATTCGGGTGAGCTAGTGGCACTTCTGGGTCGTGTGGTTGGACGGCTTCGCGCCGCTGTGGAATTTGCACGGGGCGTCGAGAGTCTGCTCGTAGGAGAAGGCCGGCTGCCAAGCCGGCTTGCCGCCCCTCTGCTTCTTGGGTGCGGGCCGCCCTTCGGCCTGCTCGTCTTCGACTGTGGCCACCTGCCGACTGGTGGAGGGCGGCACGGGGCCCTTGCGCTTGTGGTCGTTCTGGTGTGGGCGTCGGCTGGAGTCCCCAGTCGGCATCTTGGGCGCCGGGTTGAGTACCTTCTCAGACGCGTCTACCCAGAGTTTGGTCTTCATTGAGGAGTCGGCGGTGGTGTACTTGTCCGCTATGACCAGAAGCTCGTCGAGGGTAGTCGGCTCGTCGCAGAGGAGCTTGTGCTTGAGGAGGGTGCCTTCTCGGCACCCGGAAGTGAAGTATTCTATGGCTTGCACCTCGTGCACCCCTTCGCAAGAGTTGCAGAGCTTGGCCCAACGCGTGAGGTAGTCGCGAGTGGACTCGGCGGGGCCTTGTACGCACAAGGAGAGCTGTCTGGGCTTGGGAGCCCGCTTGTAGGTGCTGGTGAAGTTGCGGACGAAGGCTTCTGTGAAGTCTAGCCAGCTGTTGATGCTGCATGGCTTGAGGCTATTGAGCCAGGTCCGCGTCGTGCCCTGTAGCATGAGGGGCACGTACTTCACGGCAACGCGCCTATTGCCGTTGGCTATGCTAACCGCCGTGGAGTAGTCGATCAACCAATCTTCCGGCTTCACGGAGCCATTGTACTTGGGCGTGTCTCTTGGGAGCGAGAACCCTTTGGGGAAAGGCTCGTCGCGGATGCGGGGGGCAAAGCAAGGCGGGCTGACATCGTCTTCTTCTTCCAGCGCTAGGGATCGCGTCAGGCGGTCGATCCGATGGCGGGTGTTGTTCTCGCCGACTCCTTCGCGACGGCCTAGCCGGCCGCTGAGAGTCAAATGCGCAACAGGCGGTGGGGTGGGATATCTCTCTCCACGGGGCCGAGGTGGAGGCGGGTTGCCCCGCCACTCCACGGCCCGGGGGTGGCCTTCTGCGTCTCGCTCGATGGAGATTCGGGTTCGGCTTCGGCTGGCAGCCGGCTCTTTCTCGCGCTGCGCGCGGGTTTTACCCGTAGTCGGCGTCCGGGACGTCGCACCGTGATCTCGGTGCGGGGGAGGGCTTTCCGCGCGGGTGTCGGCTTTGTGCCGCTGCGTGGCTGCATCGATTAGCTGCTGGATGCGTCGGGTCATGTGGGGGAGTTCTTCGGCCCCCAGTCCATCTAGCTCATCTACGGCCGCCTGGGCGGCGCGCAGGTTCTCGAGCGGAGTGGCGTAGACTGGGCGGTCGACTCCTAGCGTATCGGCGATGACAGCGCCGCGCTGTCTGACAACGCCGGCCCGGCTGGGCCTGCCTGGGGGCGGCGTGCCAAAGGCGGCGCGGTCGGCCTCGCATCGGTGGGCCTCAGCGAGGCGTCTCATGGAAACCAACTTCCGGCCCTCCGCGAGGAGGGCGAGGCGGCGAGCCTCCAGTGCTTCAGCGTCGGCATCGGCCGGGAGGGGGATGGACAAGTCGTGGACCGCCGCGTGCGGGGCGTCGTGGGCGCTCTCGTCAGAAGCACCGCCATGGCCGATGACCATCACCTCGGTGGTGACAGCGTCGCAGCCATCGGCCCGGGGAAGCGGGTCGTTATAGATCGTGACGTCGGTGGGGAAAGTGTCGAGTGAGGCCGTGTCGGAGTCGACAGGCATCGGATCGGTGGAGCCAACCGACTCCAAGTCCACAGCAGGCTCGCCGGAGACGTGGAGCTGGCCGAGGAGGTTGACGAGGTGGTCGGTGCCCGCGTCGGAGGCGAGCTCATCGGAGATGAGGGTCTTGTCAAGGAGATCGGCGAGGCCGCTCGCCGCACAGACGTTGGTGACGCCTTGCAGCGCATCGTGGCAAGCGCCATCGGGCGTGCCGGGCTGGCTGCGCTCGTGGGGGAGGAAGAGGGTTCCCGTCCAGAACAGGTCTCCGGACGACGGTGCACCTGGCCCCACTGTGGGCACCAAATGTCGGGTGGTAGGTGCGACATATGCCAACGGGTGGCTTATCATTGTGGAAGCCAGTAAGACGTCGTCGGTGCGTGGAAACGGGATGAGGCGAAGACATGCACGCCGGTGAATCTTACCCAGCTTCGGGGCTCTCCGTGGAGATAACACCCCTACTGCTGCTCTGCGGGGTCTCCGCATGATCACTAGATGAACAAGTAGCTACACGATGCTCCTTGAGCTGTTCGGCGAGAGGAAGAAGAAGGGCACGACTCGCTCTCTTCTCCTCCTTATGTGGTGTCTAAGACTAGCAGGGATCAACCCTTTGCATGGGTGTCCCGGGGGGTTTATATAGGCCTACCCCCGGGGGTACAATGGTAATCCGGCTGGGCGTGGGGCCCAGCCGTCTGTGTCTACACTCGCCGGCTTCTGCGCCGACTGCTGGGGCCCGCCGGCTGGTGGGTCCCGCCGGCTGCTGGCTCCTTGGTCGACAGGCAGGCCCCACTGTCCAGGGCCTTGTCGGGGGCTGGTTACTGTTGCTCAATCTTGGTGACGAGGGTTTCGCCGAGGTGGGCGTGACTACAGTGCCGCCGTCCGGCGGGTGATCGTTGTAGCCTCACCGTGTCTTGTCTCCTTAATGGGGCGTCTCCTTTGAGGTAGGTGGCAAGCCGGCTCTGGGGAGCCGGCTCTATCTTGGGCCGACTGGAGGAGGCCTGGCCGCCTTCGGGTGTTGTGACGCCCGGATAGTTACGCTACAGTAAACCTCTGCTAATGATGCCACGTCACCACGATTACTGTTGTTAATCTTGTGATGATTCAAATCTCGTTCAATTTCAAATTTAAAGTCAAGTCAAACAATTAAAGTTATCGAAAGTCAAAACTAAAATGTTCTTAATGTGACAAATAAATCATGGATATTATTGGTGGAGAAACAACATCTTTATAAAATAATTAATACCCTAAGGTGATTAAAACAACAGCAAAAACAATTAGTTATACTCTTAATATATTTTACAAAATACTAAGCTATTTAGCTAGGTGCCAAAGTTGTTGTGGCAGTGGAATAATTAATGTTACTATGTTAGGTGCTAATTGGATATTTTACCAAACTAAAACAAATTAGGAAATAAAATTAAAACAAAAAAAAGTAAAACAAAACAAACAAACAAACAAAAAAGAGGGGGAAAACAGAACCCCCCTGTTCCGCTGGGCCAAGTGGCCCAGCTGGCCCCAGCCGCCCGAATGGGCCGGCCCACCCAGCGCCCCAGCCTACAACCCCCCGGTCAGCACGACCGAAACCCTAACCGCACCCCACTTCCCCCCCCACGATCCCTTCTCCCCCACCGATCTGGATCGGGATCGGCCCCGATCCCGCCGACCCCGACGCCCAACGCTCGCCGCCGCCCGGGACCACCTCGCCGGCTCTGACGTCGCCCTTGACGGCTCCGCCATCTCGCGCTCCCCTCTCCCTCTCCCTCGACGGATCTACTCGCGCCCGAGGACGCCGTCCGCATCGCCGGCGCATGCCACCGTCGAGCCCTCCCCGAGCACGCTATTGCACGCCTACAGGGCCCGGTGAGCGCGCCCTCGATCCCCGCTTTCCCCCGTCTCTATCTCGTTCCTTGCACCACGCCCGTCCGCCACCGTCGCCCTTTCTCGCCACGCCCGTCGCTGCGCGTCCGCGGCCACCCGGCTGCGCCACGCTCGTCGTGCTCGCCGCTCCACACCACCTTCCTGCGCCCAAGGCCACCGTGGCCGTGCTCCGCCCGCGCCACTTGCCCTGAACCGCGGCTCCTACCGCATGCTGGCCCAGGGTCACGACTGTGCCTCGCCCACACCCCGTGCAGCCAGCGCCCGCCCGCTGCTTCCCGGCCCCGCCGTGGCCTTGCCTCTGCCGCGACCCGCGCCTTCACCGCTCGCGGCCACGGTCGGTGCCTCGCCACGACCGCCCAGCTCTGCCATGGCCTTCGCCTTACCCCTCCCTGTCCGGCCGCTCCCTGCGCCACGCTCCTCGCCGGCGTTTGCCATTGGCCTTGCCTCGCTTCCCCCCTCGCTCGGGCGACGCCCGAGACCCGGCGCCCGCTAGCGCCTGTAAACCGCATCGCCCCTCTGGGCCACTGCCAACGGGGCCCAGCCCCAGAACGTTTCAAAAAGAAAGATTAAAAGAAAATAATAAAAATATTAATTAATCAGTTAATTAATTAATTAAATTAATTAACTTAACTAATTCTGATTAGATTAACCTAATTAACAATTAAACTAGTTAATCTGTTTTAGTTAATCAGTCAATGACAGTGGGGCCCACCCCCTAATTAATACTAATTAGGTTAATTAATATGTCTAATTAAAATGTGTCACTGACCAGTGGGACCCACTGGTCAGGTTGACCAGTCAACTCTGTTGACTGCTGACATCAGCATGACATCATGCTGATGTCATAAAACCAAATTTTGAATTAAATTAAATAATTAATTAAATTCCAGAATTAATAAAATCTTTAGAAAATCATATCTTTTAATCCGTAACTCGGATTAAAATATCTTCAACATGAAAGTTGCTCAGAACGACGAGACGAATCCGGATACGCAGTCCGTTCGTCCGCCACACACCCCTAACATATCAAACTCGCAACTTTCCCCCTCCGGCTCCTCTGCCCGAAAACACGAAACACCGGGGATATTTTCCCGGATGTTTCCCCCTTCACCGGTATCGCCTATCCCTACGTTAGGTCACCCCTAGCACAACGTATTGCCGCGTCTTGCTTTGTGTTACATTTGATTGCTCTGTTATTTATTGTGTTCCCCCTCCGTTACTCCTTTCCGGTAGACTCCGAGACCGATGCTGATGCCCCTGTGGTCGACTACGTCACCGACGACCCCTCCTTGTCTGAGCAACCAGGCAAGCCCCCCCTTTGATCACCAGATATCGCCTACTCTTCTCTATACTGCTTGCATTAGAGTAGTGAAGCATGTTACTGCTTTCAGTTAATCCTATACTGCTGCATAGCCTGTCCTTGCTACTACTGTTGTTAACTTTACCTGTTATCCTACTGCTTAGTATAGGATGCTAGAGTTCCATCAGTGGCCCTACACTCTTGTCCGTCTGCCATGCTATACTACTGGGCAGTGATCACTTCGGGAGGTGATCACGGGTATATACTATATACTTTACACTATTACATTACATGTGGTACTGTTCGGAGATGGGGGCTGAAAGGACAGGTGGCTCCATCCCGGTAGAGGTGGGCCTGGGTTCCCGACGGCCCCCAACTGTTACCTTGTGGCGGAGCGACAGGGCAGGTTGAGACCGCCTAGGAGAGAGGTGGGCCTGGCCCTGTTCGGCGTTCGCGGATACTTAACACGCTTAACGAGATCTTGGTATTTGATCTGAGTTGGCTACGAGCCTATACGCACTAACCATCTACGCGGGAGTAGTTATGGGTATCCCGACGTCGTGGTATCAGCCGAAGCACTTCGTGACGCTAGCGACTGAGTGGCGCGCGCCGGATTGGAACGTAAGCCTGCTCTTGTATTAAGGGGGCTAGTTCTGCTTTCGGCCGCGTACGCAACGTGCAGGTGTGCTATGGGCGATGGGCCCAGACCCCTGTGCGCTTAGGTTTAGACCGGCGTGCTGGCCTCTCTGTTGAGCCTAGGTGGGGCTGCGACGTGTTGATCTTTCGCGGCCGGGCATGACCCGGGAAAGTGTGTCCGGCCAAATGGGATCAAGCGTGTTGGGTAAGTTGGTGCACCCCTGTAGGGAAGTTAATCTATTCGAATAGCCGTGATCTTCGGTAACAGGACGACTTGGAGTTGTACCTTGACCTTATGACAACTAGAACCGGATACTTAATAAAACACACCCTTCCAAGTGCCAGATACAACCGGTGGTCGCTCTCTCTCAGGGCATTGAGGAGGGGATTGCCGGGTGGGATTATTGCTATGTGAGGTTACTTGGAGGACTTCAACCTACCCTCTTCTACCTGTTGCAAGACGGAGGTGACCAGAAGCGTAGTCTTCGACAGGATTAGCTATCCCCCTCTTATTCTGGCATTCTGCAGTTCAGTCCACTGATATGGCCCTTTACACATATATCCATGCATATGTAGTGTAGCTCCTTGCTTGCGAGTACTTTGGATGAGTACTCACGGTTGCCTTGTTCCCCCTTTTTCCCCTTTCCTTTACCCGATTGCTGCAACCAGATGCATGGAGCCCAGGAGCCAGACGCCACCGTCGACGACGACTACTACACTGGAGGCGCCTACTACTACGTGCAGGCCCGCTGACGACGACCAGGAGTAGTTAGGAGGATCCTAGGCAGGAGGCCTGCGCCTCGTTCGATCTGTATCCCAGTTTGTGCTAGCCATCTTATGGCAACTTGTTTAACTTATGTCTGTACTCAGATATTGTTGCTTCCGCTGACTCGTCTATGATCGAGCACTTGTATTCGAGCCCTCGAGGCCCCTGGCTTGTATTATGATGCTTGTATGACTTATTTATGTTTTAGAGTTGTGTTGTGATATCTTCCCGTGAGTCCCTGATCTTGATCGTACATATTTGCGTGCATGATTAGTGTACGATTAAATCGGCGGTGTCAGAAGTTGGTATCAGAGCCAACTGCCCGTAGGACTCCCCCTTCCACACTCCTTGGCCGAAGTCGAGTCTAGACATTGCAAAACTTTTACTAACTTGGCTGTGTGCCTTACGGGCCCACGTCGCCATTGGGTGGTACTAGGATCTTTTACTCCTCGACCTTTACTCTGGGACTCTGAACTCTCTTCTACTCGGGTTAAACGATTTTTACTAAAATCTGACTTTAGGTTCTCGAAAATACTTTCTCCCGGAGAGCCCCTTCAGTCCAGGTGATCGCCGGCTGCACCAGAAGATTTCGAAGTTACTCGCCGAAACTCTTTTGAGACTTTGTGCCCGTTGCTTTTGCAATTCCCTACCATCAAAATATCCCTATGGATAAATACATACACTTGACGTTCTTACTTTTATTCCCAGTTGATCTTGTTATTACAAGATACCCCGAAATTCTCTCTATTGATCCGAGAATATCTTGTGCCTACTGTCTTGCAATTCCTTGTCACCTGAATACCCCTATGGATAATTCTCGCACTTGTCGAGTATCCTCTTATCCCCAGTTGTTCATGTGTTTCACAAAAGTCTTCGAAATACTATTCGATACTCCAAAAATCCTTAGTAGCTTATTGCTCTGCAATACTTGTTTGCTTGCATTGTGGATGCTTTCCATATGTCTGGCAATATTCGTTAGTATCCTTAGGCACCGCAATTTTGATCCTATTGATTCAACATGAGTGCGAATGCACGCAATCATCATTTGATCCTTTTAAATTATCTTTCTGGCTCAGACGTCATTTTTGAACATGAGCTTATTCTCGACCATTCTGTTCGCCGTCAATTGTACCCTTAGGTCTATTGAACTTATCCACCCTTGATCAGAGCGTCTGCTTCTGATCCTTCTATTTAGGAATCGTAATTCCTTTGATATCTAAGCATCAAATCATTCAGGTGTTCTATAATCTGATGCCCTTGCATCCTTTCTTCAACTGATTGTGTGCCGATGCTCACATCAGCTCCGCTATGGACCGTCAGATCCTTTATTGGATTATTATTCGACAGTGTCCTCCTTAATCAATAACCTCGTGAGCCTTTCCTCTGATACATAATGCTTTTGGTAAATTGTATCCTCTGTTTTATCAACCATGCTCTAATTTCGAGCTGGTGGTATTTACGATTGAAGCTTGTGGTATATGTTTCCACGATACCCTGACGGGTTGAACGCATGCCTTCCTTAATATGTGTGAACTCGAAAGTTTTCACGAGTCATACTCATCTGGTATTACACCAGGTAAAACTTTCAACACTAATGCCTTTATCAAAGGGAGAAGTGAATGGGAGGTTATACATTGAAGAAGTGGGAGTCGACCTTGATCTCTGAGTTCATGCCCATGGACCTGATGTGGAACTTATCATGGAAGCTTCTTGCCAATATTTACTCATTCGAGTAATTCTTTCGGTGTTATTAAATTGGACCCCTTGTAGTTATGGTTTCGACCATATTGTTCTTCTTTGTTCCCATTTCTCGGGCAAGTTTAAACATTTGTCTTCTGCGGATTAATACCCCAGTCCAACCTCTACTTTGATCCGTCTTCGAGTATTACCCCCCTGGTATCTTGAGATTATCTTGGAACTGCATTACTTCTTATGAGTTCTTGTTCAAGTACTACATTCTCGCTGATTCCAATTTTCCACGGGCTCCGAGTTATTAGACACTCGGGAACACCGATAAGTGAATCGATTCCATACTCCGATTCAATAACTCTAAGTAATTCTTGTTGCTTATGAGTTTAATAATCCTTCAAGTCATTCCTAGCCTTATCAGCTATATCATTATCATGCAAAATTTTAACTGTGCTACCTGGTCCTTCTTTCGGAGCACAACTTTCGACGATGAGCTAGACTTACGTCGATCTTCCTTGTCATATCATTTCGCCTTGAACATCAAGCTTGATTTCGAGTTCGTGTCGTACCCTTGGTTTTAGTAACTTTCGCTTCATCAGTCCTTTGACTTGATGTCATCGTTATTCGATTACATCTTCATGAAACCTCTCGACAAATGTGTCGTAATCATCATCTACATTCTGAGCTCTTACAGGATATCAATCGAATTCGTGATGAGAAATACCATCCTTGCCCCTCGATGATTGTGTTATCATCGACGACATTCTTGCCTTCCCCCAACACAAACTTGTTCATGTTTTGTGTTATACCTTGAGTTCCTTGCTATCCAGCCTTTGTTCTTCTTTATCTTGGAGTATTACCATCTTTTATGTCAAGAATGTTCTGAGATTTGTTCCACCTCTTGAGAGTTCTTGGTGTAGTGCTACTTCTCACCATCACCATTCTTTCATGGTCCTCGTGTTGATTTCAACCGGGGGTACCAACAAGTGAACGGTGCTGTTTGGATTCTGTACTTCTAGCAACCCTATTGCTTTGAAGTTAATGGTCAACCGTTCATTCTTAGACTATTGATTATTGAATCACCATTCTGACATTGGTCGTGCAGCCCAACCCATATTTCGGGCGCACCTTTCAACCAATGTTTAGTTGTGTATGTTGTCCTTGAGCATGCTTCATTATACCATTTTATCTGACAAGTGCTATCTCCTTGTTCACATTATTGTGGAAAATCCATCCGCTTGGAATTCTCGATGAATTGTCGCTGAGCCCATCAGCCACCTTCTCATCCCCTCCTTGGTTTAATGATGAACTATTGTTTCAAGAACCCGCTCCCATAGTTCATTTCCCGAGAATCTTGCAATGTCATTTCGTCGAGTTGTGTAGCCCCTTTTCTTCTCGGACATACTGAGTCTGAGGTATCATGACACCAATCGGATCTGAATCTCGGTCAGATATGATGATTGGGACAACTTTCCAAGAGTTATGATGTTGGTTCTTTAATGACCCGGTAACATGATGTCATGCCTAGCACCCCCCTAGGTGGAGGACCTATCGTTATAATTTCTTTTGCAAGGATAACCACTCCTCCTGGAGGAAATTGTAAGACCTATTTTATAAGCTGTTCCTGATGGATCCATTGAGTATCTAAAGTCCGACCTTTGTTTGAATACCATGTCAATGCTATCTCAAAAGCTTGTTTGTGATACTCCGATTTCCAACAAGAACATTTGGAGCCCAAGGCTAAAAGTTTCCTGCTCAATTATCCAAACACCGTTGTATGGGTAGTGTCATGAAAATTCTCTCCCCTACCTAAAGAGTTTTCTACATTATATCCTGTCATGGATATCATGCTCTGCTTGTCCTTGGGAAGGTTATACCCCTGAAATATGTGATTAAACATATTTTCCTTGTCTTTGTTCTGTGTAATTTGATAACCATATTTCCTTTCCGTTGTTTGGTTTAACCTTTCTTGTGATCTATATAATCTAAGCAGTAATAATTCACTGCGTAGGTAAACACCTTGGTGTACAACTCTGACAGTGAGACCCTGTTTCTATTGTTGATGGCATTTCGGTAACCGCCGATGGATGAGAACTTTGCCTCTTGGCCCGCCTCGTTCAACGAGCAGGAAAATAGTTCTCTTCGTCCCTCGCCCTTGGTATCGACGTTGTCGCCGACATAATCGACAGGCTACCCCCCTGACATGCCTTGCTTGCATGATCACGCAAGACGTCTCCGCCCTTCCTACTTCTAACCCACATGGTGGGCCCATAACCCACAGGTCCACTGGATCGAAACCTGACTCTCCTGTACAACCCTGTTTCTAGTGGTTATTCCCCACGCTTGGCTTTGTATTTAATTCATGGGCCACCTTCCTAGTGCTCTATTATGGTATCAGACGCAATATTTACTGTCGCTACTCTGAACCCCCTTCTCACTCTGGTTCGGACTTCGAGCAACCACCTATCCGCTTGGAACCTCTTATTGTACCTTCGTACCTTACTCTCGATGTATTTTATATGTTCAACTCGAGAGATAATCTTATGCTCATTCATGGGTTAACCCCAGATTGTTTCCCTCATAAGCATTATGTCGTAGCTGAGCTGCCCCTTACCTATTCGTAAGTACGATGGAGATCCTGAAGAAAGGATGACGACTTCATCATGATGCCCTGAAGCAGAGGAATGAAAACGTCAACATAATGGATCGACCTCTTTGTGAAGAGCATCCAAGACCAAGAAGATTCGTTAGGATTTCGTAACCAAACCTTTCCCCCTTATTCCACCTCTTAAATCTCGGGACGAGATTTCTTGTAGTGGAGGAGAATTGTGACGCCCGGATAGTTACGCTACAGTAAACCTCTGCTAATGATGCCACGTCACCACGATTACTGTTGTTAATCTTGCGATGATTCAAATCTCGTTCAATTTCAAATTTAAAGTCAAGTCAAACAATTAAAGTTATCGAAAGTCAAAACTAAAATGTTCTTAATGTGACAAATAAATCATGGATATTATTGGTGGAGAAACAACATCTTTATAAAATAATTAATACCCTAAGGTGATTAAAACAACAGCAAAAACAATTAGTTATACTCCTAATATATTTTACAAAATACTAAGCTATTTAGCTAGGTGCCAAAGTTGTTGTGGCAGTGGTATAATTAATGTTACTATGTTAGGTGCTAATTGGATATTTTACCAAACTAAAACAAATTAGGAAATAAAATTAAAACAAAAAAGTAAAACAAAACAAACAAACAAACAAAAAAAGAGGGGGAAAACAGAACCCCCCCTGTTCCGCTGGGCCAAGTGGCCCAGCTGGCCCCAGCCGCCCGAATGGGCCGGCCCACCCAGCGCCCCAGCCTACAACCCCCCGGTCAGCACGACCGAAACCCTAACCGCACCCCACTTCCCCCCCCCCCACGATCCCTTCTCCCCCACCGATCTGGATCGGGATCGGCCCCGATCCCGCCGACCCCGACGCCCAACGCTCGCCGCCGCCCGGGACCACCTCGCCGGCTCTGACGTCGCCCTTGACGGCTCCGCCATCTCGCGCTCCCCTCTCCCTCTCCCTCGACGGATCTACTCGCGCCCGAGGACGCCGTCCGCATCGCCGGCGCATGCCACCGTCGAGCCCTCCCCGAGCACGCTGTTGCACGCCTACAGGGCCCGGTGAGCGCGCCCTCGATCCCCGCTTTCCCCCGTCTCTATCTCGTTCCTCGCACCACGCCCGTCCGCCACCATCGCCCTTTCTCGCCACGCCCGTCGCTGCGCGTCCGCGGCCACCCGGCTGCGCCACGCTCGTCGTGCTCGCCGCTCCACACCACCTTCCTGCGCCCAAGGCCACCGTGGCCGTGCTCCGCCCGCGCCACTTGCCCCGAACCGCGGCTCCTACCGCATGCTGGCCCAGGGTCACGACTGTGCCTCGCCCACACCCCGTGCAGCCAGCGCCCGCCCGCTGCTTCCCGGCCCCGCCGTGGCCTTGCCTCTGCCGCGACCCGCGCCTTCACCGCTCGCGGCCACGGCCGGTGCCTCGCCACGACCGCCCAGCTCTGCCATGGCCTTCGCCTTACCCCTCCCTGTCCGGCCGCTCCCTGCGCCACGCTCCTCGCCGGCGTTTGCCACTGGCCTTGCCTCGCTTCCCCCCTCGCTCGGGCGACGCCCGAGACCCGGCGCCCGCTAGCGCCTGTAAACCGCATCGCCCCTCTGGGCCACTGCCAACGGGGCCCAGCCCCAGAACGTTTCAAAAAGAAAGATTAAAAGAAAATAATAAAAATATTAATTAATCAGTTAATTAATTAATTAAATTAATTAACTTAACTAATTCTGATTAGATTAACCTAATTAACAATTAAACTAGTTAATCTGTTTTAGTTAATCAGTCAATGACAGTGGGGCCCACCCCCTAATTAATACTAATTAGGTTAATTAATATGTCTAATTAAAATGTGTCACTGACCAGTGGGACCCACTGGTCAGGTTGACCAGTCAACTCTGTTGACTGCTGACATCAGCATGACATCATGCTGATGTCATAAAACCAAATTTTGAATTAAATTAAATAATTAATTAAATTCCAGGAATTAATAAAATCTTTAGAAAATCATATCTTTTAATCCGTAACTCGGATTAAAATATCTTCAACATGAAAGTTGCTCAGAACGACGAGACGAATCCGGATACGCAGTCCGTTCGTCCGCCACGCACCCCTAACATATCAAACTCGCAACTTTCCCCCTCCGGCTCCTCTGCCCGAAAACACGAAACACCGGGGATATTTTCCCGGATGTTTCCCCCTTCACCGGTATCGCCTATCCCTACGTTAGGTCACCCCTAGCACAACGTATTGCCGCGTCTTGCTTTGTGTTACATTTGATTGCTCTGTTATTTATTGTGTTCCCCCTCCGTTACTCCTTTCCGGTAGACTCCGAGACCGATGCTGATGCCCCTGTGGTCGACTACGTCACCGACGACCCCTCCTTGTCTGAGCAACCAGGCAAGCCCCCCCTTTGATCACCAGATATCGCCTACTCTTCTCTATACTGCTTGCATTAGAGTAGTGAAGCATGTTACTGCTTTCAGTTAATCCTATACTGCTGCATAGCCTGTCCTTGCTACTACTGTTGTTAACTTTACCTGCTATCCTACTGCTTAGTATAGGATGCTAGAGTTCCATCAGTGGCCCTACACTCTTGTCCGTCTGCCATGCTATACTACTGGGCTGTGATCACTTCGGGAGGTGATCACGGGTATATACTATATACTTTACACTATTACATTACCTGTGGTACTGTTCGGAGATGGGGGCTGAAAGGACAGGTGGCTCCATCCCGGTAGAGGTGGGCCTGGGTTCCCGACGGCCCCCAACTGTTACCTTGTGGCGGAGCGACAGGGCAGGTTGAGACCGCCTAGGAGAGAGGTGGGCCTGGCCCTGTTCGGCGTTCGCGGATACTTAACACGCTTAACGAGATCTTGGTATTTGATCTGAGTTGGCTACGAGCCTATACGCACTAACCATCTACGCGGGAGTAGTTATGGGTATCCCGGCGTCGTGGTATCAGCCGAAGCACTTCGTGACGCCAGCGACTGAGTGGCGCGCGCCGGATTGGAACGTAAGCCTGCTCTTGAATTAAGGGGGCTAGTTCTGCTTTCGGCCGCGTACGCAACGTGCAGGTGTGCTATGGGCGATGGGCCCAGACCCCTGTGCGCTTAGGTTTAGACCGGCGTGCTGGCCTCTCTGTTGAGCCTAGGTGGGGCTGCGACGTGTTGATCTTTCGCGGCCGGGCATGACCCGGGAAAGTGTGTCCGGCCAAATGGGATCAAGCGTGTTGGGTAAGTTGGTGCACCCCTGTAGGGAAGTTAATCTATTCGAATAGCCGTGATCTTCGGTAACAGGATGACTTGGAGTTGTACCTTGACCTTATGACAACTAGAATCGGATACTTAATAAAACACACCCTTCCAAGTGCCAGATACAACCGGTGGTCGCTCTCTCTCAGGGCATTGAGGAGGGGATCGCCGGGTAGGATTATTGCTATGTGAGGTTACTTGGAGGACTTCAACCTACCCTCTTCTACCTGTTGCAAGACGGAGGTGACCAGAAGCGTAGTCTTCGACAGGATTAGCTATCCCCCTCTTATTCTGGCATTCTGCAGTTCAGTCCACTGATATGGCCCTTTACACATATATCCATGCATATGTAGTGTAGCTCCTTGCTTGCGAGTACTTTGGATGAGTACTCACGGTTGCCTTGTTCCCCCTTTTCCCCCTTTCTTTACCCGATTGCTGCAACCAGACGATGGAGCCCAGGAGCCAGACGCCACCGTCGACGACGACTACTACACTGGAGGCGCCTACTACTACGTGCAGCCCGCTGACGACGACCAGGAGTAGTTAGGAGGATCCCAGGCAGGAGGTCTGCGCCTCGTTCGATCTGTATCCCAGTTTGTGCTAGCCATCTTATGGCAACTTGTTTAACTTATGTCTGTACTCAGATATTGTTGCTTCCGCTGACTCGTCTATGATCGAGCACTTGTATTCGAGCCCTCGAGGCCCCTGGCTTGTATTATGATGCTTGTATGACTTATTTATGTTTTAGAGTTGTGTTGTGATATCTTCCCGTGAGTCCCTGATCTTGATCGTACACATTTGCGTGCATGATTAGTGTACGATTAAATCGGGGGCGTCACAGGTGTCTCTCTGCCCGAAGCCCACCGCCCATGGGCCGCGCTGGTAGCCCGTCGTGGATGGCATCAGGGTCAACATGGCAACAGTACCGCGCCGGACGGGTCATGGCCACCCGTACGGCGCACTGCGCCAGGCGTGCTCCGGGATTAGGGGGTGGCAGGCTTCATTGTAGCCACGCCTCGTCACATCGCCGTTATATGGATGCAGACTTCGAGGGTACGATCTTGACCGCTCTATGGGAGCCGGCTTCTTGGAGTCGGCCTTCTCGTGGCCGGCTTCTCGGAGCCGGCCCTCCCGCGGCTTTCTTCATGAGGGCTGAAGTCGGGCCGCCTTCCGATAGACGATCATGGGGACAGCCGGCAAGGGGAAGGCGGCCCCGCATCTTGGATTCTTGAGGGCCGGATCGGCTCGTAATTTTTTCAGAAGGGCCAGGAGTGCCGGCTAGGCTACCCGTGGTTATTTACTCCGACATTTTACCTTCATCAAGAGGGCCCGAACCTGGGTAAAACATCGTGTCCCCTGCCTCCTGTTACCATCCGGGCTAGACGCACAGTTCGGGACCCCCTACCCGAGATCCGCCGGTATTGACACCGACACCTCTCCAGAAGGCTCCCCCGATTGGACCTTCGTGGACCGTCGGATCTGGCTCTCGGACACGCCTGAGCTGTTGGATCTTCACGGCGGTTAAATCAGTTTTTACCTTACAATCGTTTTCACTAGGAAATGACGAGTGGGCTCATGTTGAAAGCTCGTTGGCTGGGTTCGTTATCTCCCTGCTGTAAGCATCCACAGAGAGTCGGCCCTGAGTGAAACTGCAAAATTCCTCACGCTTACGGTCCATGAGACCCTCCGGAATGTGATGTTCACGGAAAGCCTCGCTGAATTCAGCCCAAGTAGTGACATGGCCTGCCGGACGCATAGCTCCATAATTCTCCCACCATAGACTGGCGGGGCCTTCAAGATGATATGCAGCAAAGCTGACCTTGTCAGCCTCAGCTACTAGCGCAGAACGCAGTTTGTGAGAAATATTGTGAAGCCAGTCATCAGCGTCAAGAGGCTCGACGGAGTGGTGGAACGTGGGTGGATGTAATTTGATGAAATCACTGAGTGACACCACGTTAGTCCTCTGATGGTGTGCTGTGTTCTGTTCAATACGCTCCAACAAACGGTTGGTCTCCCGCTTGTTTCTTTCGGCTTCCATCATAACCTCGCTAGGGAAGGAGGATGAGGCAGATTTGCATTCCTGACTTCGCTGCCTTCGGCCTGCTCTTGGGGAGCAGGGTTAGTGCGCGTGTTGACCATCCTAGGTAAACAAGACAATGATTTAGTCAGGATGATAAAGTTCCGACATAGGATACAGAATGTAAGGAATAACTCGGAATGCAAGATGATCATCCGTATGACATGGTAGATACAGAAACTGCTTCTTTATTCCATCGTCATACACACCATACAGGGTTTAGTACACGACCAAACAAGGTACTATTACGGTGAAAAGAGGGTTACATCTCATCGGAGGCATTCCAAGCTCCTATACATTATTTTTCCACACCTCCGGAAGGCGATACAAACTAGGTCATATCCCACGAGTCATGCAGGACGATAGACGACACAGCTAACACGAACTAGTGATACTACTACTAACTCAGACCGATCTGTAGTAGTCCTCGTAGAAGTCACCTCCATAGCCCGGAAGCTCAACATGATCATCCGGAAACAGACGATCTCGCGGAGCTTGTGGACCATAGGGGCTAGGATGAGGTGTTGGACCAACAGACGGTGGCCTGCGGGGACCACGAGGTGGGGTGATGCCTCCTACATCACGCCAACCTATCACGTCTGGCAGAGCAGATCTCACAGGATAGAGATCGCGCATATCCGAATATCCAGCTTGCACCGCTGGTGCAAACCGAGTCAATGTGGCCCAGTGGCCAGCACGGGTATTGAAGAGTTCTAACCTCGAGGCCTGATTTTCACGGTCCTTATCCTCGAGCATCTCAGCAGTGGTGCGGGTCCGTGAATCCTCCTGGGTGGGGTCAGCATAGATAGCCTGGAGATACCCTTGTGCTCCCGGAAGTGATCCTGGCATATACCGGAAATCAGAGTCCCGAAATAGACCAGATCTGACTCGCATGATGGTCATCATAGAGTAGGCGGCGTCCTGCACAGCCATCTCAATAGTAACCCCGAGTCCATAGGAGCAGTGAAGGGGCTCGGTGGACCCAGGATAAGATGGAAATATCCTGACAGTGCAGAGATACTGGCTTTGATTAAAGTGTCGGAATTGCTCTTCGACCGTGTACTCAGGATACCAACGGTATCCAGTCTCAGTCATTACCCTGACCAACATGGCAGTATGGCCGGGTACATCTAGGCATCGAGTCAGGCGAACCACTTGATTTAGGTCGCGAGTGGCCATCTGAAAGCACAATCATAATGCAAAGGCATTAGAATTTCTAGCAAAATTTCGGCAGCATAACAGCTGTAAATGCTCAAGAAGGATTTTGAGACATTTGACAAAGGATTTCATTCACACTCAACATCATCATATCAAAGTTCTGAGTCCATCCTAGCAACATAATGTGGTAGTAGAACTGAACTAGGCTTGTAACCATCGAACCTATAAGGTACTACTGATTAGTAACGCGTGATCCTGATAGAGAGAATAGATCCTAATTCCTTAACCCCCGGTGGAAGAATAGACTGACTCAGATCAGAATGTCATAAGATAAAGGAGTAAAAAGAGCCTTACGTTCCAACCCACAAACAATTCCCCTACATATAACTAAAGAATTTCTAGACTCAACATCGACCAGTTTGGCTTGGAGAACCTACAGGCAGTCCGGCTCTGATGCCAACGCTGTCAGGACCCCGACTCGATGTCACATCGATCTAGCCTGTAACACCTCATATCACTTTGCGGCCTCACGCACGGTATCCCCACGGGTGTCGCCTTACCTTTGCCCGGGACCGTTTGCGCCTTTTGGCTCACGTATATGATAGTGTCGCTAGCATCCATATGATAAGGAGCCCGGGCTGACATGACTAGTCGTAAACCCAAAGTGGCACAGACTTACAGGGACAGGCATTCATGACCCAGCTTCGAACGTGTCGGTCAACGGCAAGTGGGTCCGGGCTGTAGCACTGGGCTAGCAGGACTCCGGTAAACCGGGCTGTAGCGGGCTAACAGGACTCCGGTACTCAATGTGTGACATTTCCCCGAAGGGACAGACACCGGAACGAGGAAGGACACATGCCGGCCAGCCTAAGTGTTCCAGAGCAGTAGCAAGCTACCATGGCTCAGCGGTAACACTAGGAGACATTTCCCGGTAAGAGAGGCTACTAAAGATAAACAACTAGATAGTCAGATCCCACACATACCAAGCATTTCAATCATACACACAATATGCTCGATATGTGCAAATACAACAAAGCATCACAACATGACTCTACGACACAAGTACTTTATTTAAGGCTCAGAGAGCCATACATAACATACACAAAGGTACGGGTCTCACGACCCAGCATTCAAGTCATACAGTCATACAAACCAGCAGCGGAAGTAACTTGTCTGAGTACAGACAACTAGTAAAATAAAAGAGGCTTGGAAAGCCTAGCTATACTACGTGGTCCTTCACAAGCTCAGGATCACCACCTGGGCCTTAGCCTACTCATTGATGTCAATGTCTACGTAGAACCCATCAGAAGGGGTTGCAGCGTCTTCTGTAAAAATGTAAATTATAGCAACATGAGTACAAAGGTACTCAGCAAGACTTACATCAGATCCTACATACATGCATATTATCAAGAAGGGTTGGTGGAGTTATTGCAGCAAGCCAGCTTTGACTCTTGGCTAGGCTAACCTACGAGACTCCAACTTGAAATGGTTTTGCGCACACGAGTCCATTACTCACCAATTCAATACACTACCGAGGATCCACCTCCGTCTTTCTACGGAAGAGCCATCCTCGGCACTCACACTTATCTTGAGGCTTTTAGTAGTTTCCATTTACTTGTCTATGAACTGTATAGGCAACCAAGTAGTCCTTTACCACGGACGCGGCTATTCGAATAGATCATGTTAACCCTGCAGGGGTGTACTTCTTCATACACGCTCTCACCACTTATCGTCGTTTACACGACATGTACTCGGCAACCTTCAAGCAGAAGCCCAACGTGGGTGTCGGCCACGACCTACCTAATCACCTAAGTCTCTAGTCCAGGTTTATCGCCTATTCGGGTTCCATCCATGAGGAGATCCGGCCGAGGTATCGCTCACAGCCCCAAACGATGTGAACAGGGTTCCCGAGATACCTAACGGGTATTCGGTACACCGTGCCACGTACCTACCGCATCACAGCCCACCCCTACGGTCAGCGCTGTCCACGGCCTCCAGTATACTGCAAACACCAGAAACTACTTGCAACTCCTGGACAGAGAACTAGGGTGAATAAGAAGTCGAGAGGGTCCATTGGTTTCGGGCCCAATGCATGGTAGTAGCTGAATCTTAAATCACACATACAGATCTCAGTGCTTAATGTCGGCTTCAATGAAACAACCCACCATGTACTCCTACATGGCCTCTCATCGATACCTTTACCAAATCATGTTCACCACACCACTTTCATTACCGACATAATCATTTCACTCTAGTCCATCACCCAGATGAACCAGACCTGACACGACTCTAAGCATAACAGGCATAGCAAGGTAGGAACAACACATACATATGGCTCAATCAACTCCTACACATACTAGTGGGTTTCATCTAGTTACTGTGGCAATGACAGGTCATGCAGAGGAAGTGGGTTCAACTACCGTAGCACACAACAGTTTGAAACGCGTTGTCTTAATGCAGTAAAAGAGAGCAGGAGCGAGAACATGGGATTGTATCGATATGATCAAATGGTTGGTTGCTTGCCTGATGGTTCGATGCACTGATACGGTTCTTCGTTAGGGTAATCACGATACTCCTCGGAGGCAGAACCTGTCGCAAAGGACACCGATACACAACCATCACCAAACAATGTGCAACAATATGATGCATGCATGAAACATGGCAATATGAGTGTGTTGGGCTAATGCAACTAAAACCAGAAGGGTTTGAACCAATTTGAATCAAAGATTCAAATTTCAAACCCAAACATGGCCTTTTAAAGTGCTTTTCCTTGTTCTGCATTAAACATCAGGTTAACTTGTTTAATCATGCATGAAAATAGTACAGATGGATAGATTGGATTTTTCTGATCATTTTTCATATATAATTTGTCTGAATTGGAGTTACAGAATAAAAGTTATGAATTTTTGAAGTTTAAATTATATTATGGAATTTCCTATATTAGAATATTTCCAGAAAATCAATTATTGCGTCAGCCTGACGTTAGTGTGACGTCAGCAGGTCAACGGAACACGTCCGGGTCAAACCTGACAGTGGGTCCCGCGTGTCAGTGTGATTAGTTTAATTAAAGTTTAAATAAAACTAAACCTGTTTAATTAACAGGGCTGGGCCCCACCTGTCATTGACTCAGGGGAGTCAACCAGGGCCCACCCGTGGTCAAACCCGGGTCGGCTGCACCGGCGTTTAGTCGCCGGCGAGCCCGACGCGGCGGCGGAAGTGGTTTTGCCGTTTCGGCCACCAAATGGGTCACGGAGACCACCGGAGTGGAGCTGAGGACGAGCCGCAGCTCTTGGTGGAGTCCGTTGGGGTCGGGGTGGCCGGAGTTGGCGCCGGCGACGACTTTGGCGGCCACCGGGGTTCGGCCGAAGACGAACTTGACGCTAGAGGGGTCAGTGGGGCTCGGGGAGTAGCTAGCTAGGTGCTACGGGACACGGTGAGTATGATGGACACCAGCTTGTGGCCGGAGGGTGACCGGGAGCACGTCGGCGACGAGCTCCACGGCGGTGGGTGCGGTTGAGCTCTGGGAGGTCGCTACACGGCTCGGGAGCAAGAACGGAAGGGAGGGGAAGATGGCTAAGCTCACAGTGAGTGCGACGAAGCCCTTGGTGCGGCCGGAGATGGACCGGAGCGACGACGGCGTTGAAGGGGATCTCCGGCGACGGCGGTTCGGGCGAGGTCGTTGCGGTGGACTCGGGCGTTGCGAGCGCTCGGGGCTCGACTTGCTCGATGGAGTGGACAGCGGCGGAGCTCCTGGACACGGTGAGAGGACGCACGGGCGGCGGGGAGCACGGCTACGACGAAGGCACGGCGATGGTGGCGTCGGCCATGGCGGGGGAGCGCGAGGGGGAGGAGCTGGAGAGGAGAGGGGGTGTCTGGGGGGTTCGGGGGAGCGAGGGAGGCCGGTCCACGACGTCACCGGGCGCGGGGAGCGGCGAGGCGGCGAGCAGGTGCGTGGCGCGCGCTGCGGTCGCCGTCGGGCACCTGCCTGCCTGCCTGGCGGGCAAGCAGCTCGCTGGAGCGGCGCTGGGCTGGGCCAGCAGGTGGGCCGGGAGCAGGCGCCAGGTAAGCTTTTTCCATTTCTTTCTGTTTTCTGTTTTTTTAATACTTCTGCAACTTTGTTGAATTAAATAAAATACTTAGGCTACTCCTAAAATCACCAAACTACTCCTGGTCCATAATTGGATTATTTCCAACATGAAACATTTTAGTTTGGAGATATTTGAGCATTTAAATATTTTATATAATTTTAAATGCCCAAATTCAAATATTTATGATTTAATTCAAAAACCCTAAGCTGGCCTAGGAAAATGTGCATCACTTTTGGCAGAGGTTCTGAACCAAAACAAAAATGATGGGCATTTTAGAAGGGCATTTCGGGTTCATTGAAAAAGTTTTTAGTAAACCCTAATTGGATTCAGAGGGGACTGGGGGTTCTGTCATCCCCATTTCAGGTTTCTGATGAAAGAGTAAACATGATGCAACACTCTAATGCATGGCTAACTAGGATGTGACAGTTTCCTTATATATGTCAATTTCACCCGTGGGTTTAAAAAACCCAATGAGTTTAAGGGACAGGTAAAAAAGTAGCCCCGCGCACGGTGACAGGGGCGGGGACGGGTTTAGGATGTTCTCGTGGGGATGGGTTTGGGAAGGCCGGGTTTCATCCCGGTTGCCATCTTGACTCCTGCCTCCTCCATCTCTCTCCCCGCGTCACCATGGGAGCCCCGCCGACGCCTGCCATCCCTCCTCCCTCGTCTCCGTTCGAAGCCGAGGACCGGCTCACCCCACAGCTTTTCTCCACCTACGACCTAGGGTTGGGGAGGGAGGCCGGGTCTTCTCGGTGGGGTGGAGGAGCCGGGGATGGCCGGGAGGCCGACGGTGGGGGGAGCATCGAGGCCGGCGGATGGAGCAGCGAGGCCCGAGCTCTAGGCGTCGTACACATTGATGGATGGAGAAGAGGCCGGCGTGGGGCGCAAGGAGCAGCGGGGGGAGAACGGTGGGGCTTTCATCTCCTCTCTTCTAATCGCGACTCCTGTGACCTCGCCACCGGTGCTCGCTCGACTGGCGTATGGGGCGGCGGCCGGGACGTTGGCCCTCGGCCGAACTCGAAGCCGAGTCTAGCTGACAAGACTCGTGGTTGGTTTCTCCTACAATCTCCAGATCCCCTTTTGCTCATCCTCTTCCTCTCCTCATATCTTCCTCTGTTGTTTGTGTTCCTTCAATTTGCAGCGATTGTGTGAAGCAAATGTACATGGGTGAGTTATTTCTTCTTGTGTGATTCCATGTAGGTATACTGATTCCTTGATGCTCTGTTCATGAAGCTATGCAGGCCGGCGGTTAGTGTTGCAGCCTGCACACACGACAGGAGCAGCAGTCAGGTCCATGGACATTGCTTTGGGAGCAGCGGTCAAGCCACGGGGTACCATCAATTCAGAAAATAACTTTCCTTCTTGTGAGGTACAATTATCTATTTATCCTGATTTAGGAAGAATGCAGCTTTTAACTCAAACTAAATATATTATGTAACCATGCTTCCTACATTTTGGTGGATTAGCACATCCGTATTTGTGTTATTAGGCTAGAAGATGGTGCAATACTTGACGAGAATGCTTTCTGCAATATATTTGTGTTATTAGGCTAGAAGGTGGTGCAATGCTAGACGAGAATGCTTTCTGCAATGATTTTATCAATTTATTCTGTAACCATGCTTCCTACATTTCGGTGGATTAGCACATCTGTATTTGTGTTATTAGGCTAGAAGATGGTGCAATACTAGACGAGAATGCTTTATGCAATGATTTTATCAATTTGGCTCATAGTATTGGTGCTTACTTATACGAGGATCTGGTTTGCATTCTCTCTCTTAGATATCAAACAATACATTTCCTACAAATCCGAGATTCAGGCAGCCTTGTTGATGTACGAAGAATTGGTGCATTTTGTCGGAAGATGACGAACTATTTCTTCACTCACATGGCCAGGTACATGCAAATCTTTATGTTTTTCAAGATTGCTGGGTCTGTAGTCTGTACATGGGCTACATTCATTTTCTCATATGTGTTTCTACTGGTTCGCAGCAGCTACCTATTGGCCTTTTTTGACGTACCTTTATTAACATGTTATCAGGTATACGATCACTTTTAGAGCATGTTATCACATACCACATGGTTTAGTGAGACATACCAATATCATTATAAATCTCTGGTTTACTATCGAATTCTTGAATTTTTATTTGAGATCCTTTTGTTCATCTCCTCCAATTGTTGTCTGAAAATAGTCTTGTTTTACCCACATCATTTCTATAAACCAAGTAGCCTTTGGAGGATGTAGCAAACCTTCATGTCTGCAGCCTGTCATCCTTGAACAAGACTAATTGGAAATTGTCTGATATTGAACTTTTGAAGTACGAAATTTATGCTTTCGTTACCTACTTAGCTATGTTACACGCCATTCATTCATTTGCTATGTGATCTTGATCTGTGCTTTGCATTCTTACTTGATTGGTTATTCCCAGATTGATCTCAATGTTTTGAATGCTCAAGTCAACCATGATACTTAAAATCGTCTCTTAACTTATTGCATTCACTGCTGAAATTTTCACACTCCCTGTCATTATTGTGTACAGTGAATCTTGCATCTTTTGAATTGTTGAAACAAACTTATGCGTAATTATGGGGCATCCAATGCAAGCCCCAGCCACGGGATGTCAGTTCCGCACCGCTGCCAGCGACCGCCGTTCTGTTGCCTTGGATTCGGGTGTGGCGTTGGCTGGGAACCGTATGGTGTTTGTCTGACGCGCCGTCCGCATCGTGGGGGTTTGGTCGGTTGACTCCAGGTATGAGCAGCTCCTGAGCTTGATGGCTGGATGTATCATGGTCATGTTGCTTGGTGTGCAGAGGCAACCTCATTTTTGGACCAAAAAGAGGGGCGATGACGATGACGACTGGCTGAAACAATCATGTCTTGAGCAATCAAGACAGCCTTGGCTTGTGGGACTAAACAGAGCTGAAAAAGTCGGTGTCACCGTTGGAGTTGCCCTTAGAGCCTACCCTAACCTCTGTTGTAGCCTGCTCAATTTTATTGCCGATGTTGGATGATCTGTGCCTTGGACGGTTGTTCTGATGAGTGATACTCTGGGACTAGGTCTATTTCAACACACTAACCCATTGACCTCCCATGTTCCTGGGGAGCGTTGCATGTCGGAAAAGTTAGGGTTTGTGTCACACAAAGTTCTGCATTGACACTTAGAAAGTAAGTGAAAAGTGATATGCCATTTTTTGAGGCTATCTACAATCCCGTTAAAAGGCAACTGCTAAACACCGAAGGGCAATGGAACTCAATTTGTCGGTATCGCAGTTTGATAAATTATATTAGTGGTATTTCTTGGATTTATATAAGAAAAACAAAAATAGCTACCTTTGTGTGAATTACAATGCTAATGATCAATTCTTTGTATCAGACATGAATGGACAGATTCAAGATTTCCTTTCACCTAGGCTTGGTTAGTTGGCCACTTCAATTCCCACTTCCTGTCATGTAATCTTGATGTCGATACTTTGACATTACATACAGAATATGATGCAATATGTAGAAGTTACTAATGGTCAAAAATTTTCTGGATACGACGCTTGCTTACTCCTATTCACATTATGTAGAAGTTGCATAAGGCAGAACAAGAATAAGAACATTTGTCAGTTTTTTCATTTGCAGGTTCAGCAGCGGGCAATGCTCAAGACAGAGTTGGGCGCACATCATATATATACATATGTTGTCGTGTCTTAATAAATGGAGATGAGCAGAAGTAGAGATGAAATAGGCTGTTCTGTTGCTTCTGTGACCGGCAAGTGTTCATTGCATGCCTGTGTGTCGTTGTGCTCTGATTGGTTGTTTTTTGTGTATTTTCGCAGGTTGCACGAGCTCTGCTGTAGCTGCGTCGTTCGACTCATCAAGGTTTTCTTCTTTCCTTTCTACTACATGTGTGTGTGTTTTACTTTCAGTATCTTCTGTGTCATGCTGTCTGCCTTGGTGATCTTTTAAATATCTGTATGTCGTGCTGATCGTGTAAATGTTCCCGATATGGTTGCGGCTTCTTTATTTATGTTGGACTGTTCTGTGAATTGCCACCATGACACTTGTTGAAAATAGTGTTGTCGGGTGATAATCATTCTTGGCAGTGATTCTTGTTGTGGATGGGATATTGATGCAGATATACCACGAAGGGAAGATCTGCCTCACTGTGCACTTCAGGGGCGCATACACTAGCGATGGTACAGGATTGGCTTCCTGGTGGAATCAGGTGCGCGTCGTCCATGGTGGCCTGTCGTGGGTGAAAATAGTGTTGTCGGGTGATAATCATTCTTGGCAGTGATTCTTGTTGTGGATGGGATATTGATGCAGATATACCACGAAGGGAAGATCTGCCTCACTGTGCACTTCAGGGGCGCATACACTAGCGATGGTACAGGATTGGCTTCCTGGTGGAATCAGGTGCGCGTCGTCCATGGTGGCCTGTCGTGGGTGTTGGTGGGCGGCTGGAGGCGGCTGTAGCAGGTCGATTTATCTGACTACTGAAAATGAGCTTCAGAATATCTGTAGAACGTAGCCCACTTCCAGCCAAATATCAATTATGATAATTCCACCATGTACCATGATCATTTGAACAGTCTTGCTTAAGTTTATGTTAGCCCTGTATGCTAATTTGAGGAGATTGTTAACTTTAAGGTGCGAACATTTATAAAATGATAATTGTACCGTTCTTTGGGATTTTGTGATTCCTATGGAATTAAGAGGTCATCTATTGCCCTATCCCTATTTGTAATTTCAAATAGTTATTTTTGGGTGCACTTCTGTTTTAGAAATGAATCAGTAACCAATTATGCTTGATGTTTCAAGCAGAACTAGAATTGGTAAACAACTATCTGTGAAGCATATATGGAGGCGGGAGTCTGGTTTGTTTTTTTGCTATGTGCCTATTTGCTTAAGAAAATACTTGACTAGAGAGCAGATTCCAAATGGAGCTGCATTTTCATGCGTCAGGTCTATTTTTTATTTGCAATGTTGCACCCTCTTTTCATTTCTTGTGAATATTTTTTTTGTTTGATCAGTACTGCACCTGGTTATCTACAGAGGAAGGCAAGGATAACTAGATTAAACATTTCACAAGACCCTCCCAATTACAGGCACAAACTCCTTTCAAGATATTACAAGTGTGGTTGATTATGGGAGATTGTCAGATGAAAAGAAGGTATATCCTTTATATTTATCTAGATGTTTAATTAGCTGCACAACCATACGTGATTCTATAAGGAAACTATTTATCCTGATGATCTTGATATCCAGTCATGTATTACAGTATTAGTATAGGCTGTAATTTTTGGCTAGGAATCTATATATACAGAACCTAAACTGAAGACTCAATATAGCACATATACTTGGCCAGTTATCCTAAGAATATTAATCCACCTGGACTTTTAACTTGACTTCCAAAGAAGTTCTTAACGATCAAGCATTTTTGAGTTTTTAGTAAATTGAAATAATGTTGCACTTTGACAATACTATTCTGATTTTGCAAGTTAATAGAAATCCTTCAATTTCATATCACTATTTTAATCGCATATTTGGATGATTGCGACATTATCTCTTCTCGGAATTCCGCTTGCATGTTTCCAGTTGAGACAATAACTGAGTTTGATAAGTAACCACTATATTATTTTCTATGTGTACACATGTTGTCGCTCTGCTTGAGTCATCCATCTCCACATTACGAGCCCGAGACTTCCATCACAACAATCTATATGTATCCAGGTAGTGTCCAATATGTACACACAGGCTCCTCTCACAGGTCGACTAAGCTGATTGTAACTGAATGTGTGTGTGTGGCCGTGAAGCAGACTTTATCTTGGTCTGAGTATCAGTTCCCTTCAATGGTACAATTTTGGATACTATTTTCTTCTAGATGTATAGGTTTCTGCTGGTCCCATTGGCTGCTACATTTTAGTGATACGATAGCTCAATGTCATGCTCACCAATTGTTCTGTAAAAATGAAAAATCGACTTGACTGTATTTTGTACCTGTTTTAGTAATTACATGATGTGATTAGTTTCATTCTAGATATGGAAATATTCTAAGGGTTAAGCTTTTTGAGACGTTAAGGTATCTGATGATTAATTAGCCTTTGTAAGATTTATGCACTCATGTCATACAACCTAGATAATTCTCCTTGGATCTCCATAATTTCTAATTGAATATAGATGTATACTGACAGTAAATCCCGTTTTAGTAATTAGTTGGATATAAGTGATAATTCTTTGACATGTTTTTATGAAATGTCTGCTTAAATCAGCGTTAGATGCTCCCATAATCGATTACTTTTTGGATATGAATTATTACTATAAGAAGTATATTGGTTCTCCGGTGTTTTCAGTTCTTACAATAAACAAATTATATTGTTTTCCACTAATCATTTCTCATGTAGTTTTACTCTGCAGTATGTATCTTTTGCTTCATAACTCATCTGTTCACAAGATTGATGCCTAGAAATTTCAGCCTTCCGTGCTAAATGCCGTCTGCTCATTTGTAACGGCATAGAGATAGGAACGAGCAATTCATCTTAAGTTTGAGAAAGTGGCGGACAAAAGAGAACTGGACTATTGTTGCTGAGCGCTAGCTCTGGCCGCACGATCATCTATATATATAGTTTTCAACAGTAAATGCATCCTGATTGGTATAGCACAAATGGAAATCTTACTTTCTTCTAAACTCTTAATTTCAAGATGAACTGGAGAGGGGAATTTGTACTAAGTTTGGAATCTATCACAGTAAGTGTGTATTTGCGGTATTGATGTACAGTTATTAAGAAAGTTACATTTTTCAGCTATTGTGCTACTGAGAAGGAAGCATGGCTGAGAATTGCTCTGGCTGGAGTTGAATGTCTTTGTGACTGAATACTAGAGACGCTGACTTGCAGCCACTCTTTACAGTCCTACCACGTAGCTTTTATCTCTCACCTTCCGTTATTTTCATGTTAACACTGCCATTGGGGCAAATCTATATTGCTTATTGATCGGGTCTAGCTATAGGTAGAATTCCATGTTTCCTACACTGTATTATACCCATTACTAATTGAATGTTGATTCTGACAATCTTAAGACATCCACCATAGTCGTGGCAACTCGAAAAACGTAAGCTGGAGAAATATCAAAATCACACGAAACCTCCCCTTAGCTAATACCATAAGGGTTCGATTGAGGCTCTCTGTTAACAGCGCTTTGGTAAAAGTAAGCGTGTGGATGATGTTATAGTGAGCTACCATCACTTCTTATTACTGACTGTAATCAATATATATGTGTTTATGCCATAAAAGATGGATATTTGTCGAAGCCATTGTGGTGTCATGTAATTACTTGCAGATCAACTATATAGTTTTGTTTGGATTGTAAAGTGGAAACGATAAAACCCTACAACTCATGTGTGAAACTCAGTTGATTATTTACTTCCTCAAGTAGTATGGATATGGTGCTGCCAGGATATTAAGTATATTCATGAAGTTGTATAAACCACGTTCTACGATTCACTTCTGTTATGCATATTTACTTTTCAGTTTTAGGACTGAAATCCATCCATTGTAATGAATTTGGTTGTATGGGCATTACCTATTTGACTTAGGCTTGCTTCATCACATATAGACTGTTTTTCTTTTCCCCACTGCTTGTATGGCCTAAAACTATCATGTATATGAGGCAAGTTATTAGCAATGTTTCACATTTTCTTACTTGCAATACCGTGCTTGCCTATTCAGGTGTTCCAAGACCCAAATCATCGGAAAAACAACACATATAACACTTTTTCCTTTTGAATTTTGGTTACTCTTATACAAGCCCCCGTTCATTTTGTTTATATAGTGGTTAGAATAGTAAGCATATGTGCTTGCTCAACACTGATAAATGGAATATTTTCAAAGCACGTATGGTGTGTTCGCAATTTGGCGCAACGGGAGATTACTGAATTTTTTTTCAACACGACATGGTCTTGAAATGGGACTCTACTATCAAATTAAAATGTGTAGGTATATCTTATTGTAGATGACAAGTCTCTATTTTTATTAAAGGGGGTTAAATTTGTTATCATATATGCTTGTCCGCTACTAAAACAACTAAAACATGGAATTTCTTTTCATGCTGAACATGGATTTAGTGGGTCTCTGTGCCATTTGTTACCCAGCTGACGAACCGAGAAAGAAAGGAAGGGGATAGACAGTCTCCGCTCGCTCCGTCCCCTGCCGTTTCTTATTCAGCTCCTCACAAGCCACATGCATCGCTTTACGTGGGTTGGGCTAAATAACATATGGGCTATCCTAATACCTCCTGATCCCTATATCTCCGTATATGCACAACAAAGACATGTTTTTTCTTAGATCTTTTTTATCCTTTTCCCTCTTTTTTTAGGAAAAATATGCATGGTCAGGTTTCTCATCATGATAACCATGTTTCCAAACTTGCTAAAAAATATAACCATGCCAACTTTACTCTCTCATCATAGTGCCCATATTTTCAAACTGAGATATTCATATTATGCAAAGTTTCCCTTTTCCCAGACTATTATTTAACAACGTAACAAACATGTTAAAAAATAGCATGATTTAGTTGAAGGTTCTTGCAGCATGAAACTATTTTCATCGACAACATGTCTGCAGCAGGTCTCTGCGTCATTTGGCGCAACGGGTCAACTAGTAAATATAAATCACGAGCAGCCCATGTCAAACCAGGCAATTGGATCATACTTCTAACATGCTTCAGCACTTTGAACCCCACACAATACATGAGTGTGAGCCAGAGATATAACACTATAGGTGGAATAGAATGTGGTGATTGAGATCAATAAGGGAAGTCAAAAAGGAAGAAAGTCTCGCATCAACTCGGCGGATCAAACGGCAATGGAGAGGCCCATCAATCGACATTAATGCGAGGAGTAGGGATTGCCATGCAATGGATGCACTAAGAGCTATAATTGTATGAAAGCTCAATGGAGACTAAGTGGGTGTGCATCCAACTTGCTTGCTCATGAATACCCCGGGCATTTGAGGAAGCCCATCATTGGAATATACAAGCCAAGTTCTATATTGAAACATTCCCACTATTATATGAAAGTGGTAACTCAGGAGACTCTATATATGAAGAACATGGTGCTACTCTGAAGCACAAGTGTGGTAAGAGGATGGTAACATTGCCCCTTCTCTCTTTTTCTCTTTTTTTGTTGGGCGCTTTTGGCCTCTTTTTTTTTGTGCGAAGTCTCATCCCGATTTGTGGGGAATCATTGTCTCCATCATCCTTTCCTCACTGGGACAATGCTCTAATAGTGATGATCATCACACTTTTATTTACTAACAACTCGAAAACTGAAACAATATGACTCTATATAAATGCCTCTAGCGGTGTACCCGTATATGCAATAATCTAGTGTAACATGTATAACAATGATGAACGGTGGTTGTGCCATAAATAACATGTCAGCTCTATATAATCCTGCAAAGCAATATGACAATGAACACACATGTCATGAAAATGAAACGGTGGAAGTTGCATGACAATATATCTTAGAATGGCTATTAAAATGCCATGATAGGTAGGTATGGTGGCTATTTTGAGGAAGGTATGGTGGCTGTTTTGAGGAAGATATAAGGAGGCTTACGTGTGATAGAGTGTATCATATCACGGGGTTTGGGTGCACCGGCGAAGTTTGCACCAACTCTCAAGGTGATAAAGGGCAATGCACGGTACCGAAGAGGCTAGCAAATTGCGGAAGGGTAAGAGTGCATATAATCCATGGATTCACATTAGTCATAAAGAACTGATATACTTTTTGTGAAAGTTTTATTAGCCCTCTAAGAAAAGTACTATTCGCATGCCCTAGGGAGGAGGTTGGTAGGAGTTAACCATCGCGGCCCCCCGATTATAATAGCACTCAAGGATTTCAATCAGAAATAAAAATGCTCAAACCTCCCCACCATGCCATGATCAACACTTAGATGAGAAGTCAATAACAAGCTTTAATACAAATATTTCTACTAACCAATGATCACAGACCAATATCCTTTCATATTCCGACATCAATAAAATATAATTAAACCATACGTTTCATATTTAGTGATCTACATGAATATTTTTATTATATCCCCCTTGAATACCTATCATCTCCGGACTAGCCTTATAACTCGTGCACATTACCAATTCATATTTATAGACTCTCAAAAAGATTCAAGTGAAGCATGAGAGTGCAATCATTTCTATAAAATATAACCACCACCGTGCTCTAACAGATATAAGTAAAGCCCTGGAGCAACTGCCTAGCTCAAAAGAAATAAGTAAAGCTCATAGAGTATTCTAAAATGACGATAAATGCGTGTCCCTCTCAAAAGGTGTGTCCAACAAACAATGATTGTGGCAAACTAAGAAGAAAACAAAGCAAAAACTATGGTACAAGACGATCCAAGCAAAACTCATATCGTGCGATGAATTAAAATATAGCTTTGATACGTCTCCAACGTATATATAATTTTTGATTGGTCCATGCTATTGTAGTATCAATCTTGGATGCTTTGTATGCAATTATATATATATATATATATATCTTTTTTTGAACTATATTAACCTAGTGCCCAGTGCCAGTCACATTTTTTTGCTTATTTTTGGCTTATCAGGAAATCAATATCAAACAAAGTCCAGACTTATAAAAAACTTTGGATTAATTTTTTCTGGACCAGAAGAGACCCTAGAAAGTTCGGGAAAAGACCTGGCGAGCCACGAGGGAGCGACAAGATCGAGAGGCGCGCCCCAGGGGGCTGCCCCCAGGCTTGTGGGCCCCTCGTGGCACCTCTTGACCTAATTTCGCCTCTATAAATTCTCAAATATTCCCTTGACATCAAAGAGCCACCCGAAATACTTTTTTCACTGCCGCAATTTTCTGTCCCGCGAGATCGCATCTGGAGGCCTTCTCTGGTACTCTGTTGGAGGGGGAATTGATCACGGAGGGGCTCTACATCAACCTTGCCCCCCTTCCGATGATGTGTGAGTAGTTCACCACAGACCTGCGGGTCCATAGCTAGTAGCTAGATGGCTTATTCCCTCTCTTTGATTTTTAATACAATGTTCTCATCGATGTTCTTGGAGTCTATTCGATGTAATGATATTTTGCGGTGTGTCTGTTGGGATCCGATGAATTGTGAGTTTATGTTCAGATTATCCATGAATATTATTTGTGTTTTCTTTGAACTCTTTTATGCATGATTGTTATAGCTTTGTATTTTTCTCCGATCTATTGATTTGGTTTGGCCAACTAGATTGATTTTTCTTGCAACGAGAGAGGTGCTTTGTGATGGGTTCGATCTTGCAATGCTCAGTCCCAGTGATAGAAAGGGACATGACATGTATTTGTATCATTTCCATTAAGCATAAAAAGATGCGGTTTATTCATGCATGGGTTTACTTTGTCTACATCATGTCATCTTGCTTAAGGCGTTACTCCGTTCTTTATGAACTTAATATTCTAGATGCATGCTTGATAGCGATCGATGTGTGGAGTAATAGTAGTAGTTGCAGGCAGGAGTCAGTCTACTTGCCTTGGACGTGATGCCTATATACATTATCATTGCCTTGAATATCGTCATGATTATTTGCTTTTCTATCAATTGCTCAACAGTAATTTGTTTACCCACCGTATGCTATTTTCAAGAGAGAAGCCTCTAGTGAAAACTATGGTCCCTGGGTCTACTTTTTATCATATATTAAAATAAAAAATATCTTCTTGGAATTTTTCTTTCTTTATTTTATTTTGTGTCTTAATTATCTATCTATCACTACGAGATTTGATCCTTGCAATTAACCGCCAAGGGATTGACAACCCCTTGTTTGCGTTGGGTGCAAGTATTTGTTACTTTGTGTTTAGGTACTGCTAACAAGGTGTTGCGTGGTTCTCCTACTGGATTGATAACCTTGGTTCTTAACTAAGCAAAATACTTATATCTACTGTACTGCATCATCCTCCCCTCTTCGGGGAAATCCCAACGCAACTCACAAGTAGCAGGAAGAATTTCTGGCGCTGTTGCCGGGGAGACATCATCAACATTTATCAAGTACCATCACATAAACTTCCATCGCCTTGCATTTCCATCATTTGCCATTTTCCTCTCATTTTCATCTCCCCCACTTCTAAATGTTTTCACAAAATACAAAAATATTTTCCGTTTGCCTTTTTGTTTGCTTGTTATCTTGTTTGCGTAGTCATGATGTTTCGAGAATATTACCATGATACCTCTTACCATAAAATTGAAGGAAATATGCCCTAGAGGCAATAATAAAGTTGTTATTTATATTTCCTTATATCATGATAAATGTTTATTATTCATGCTAGAATTGTATTAACCGGAAACTTAGTACATGTGTGAATACATAGACAAATAGAGTGTCCCTAGTTTGCCTCTACTTGACTAGCTCGTTAATCAAAGATGGTTAAGTTTCCTAGCCATGGACATGTGTTGTCATTTGATGAATGTGATCACATCATTAGAGAATGATGTGATGGACAAGACCCATCCGTTAGCTTAGCACTATGATTGTTTAGTTTATTGCTGTATCTTTCTTCATGACTTATACATGTTCCTATGACTATGAGATTATGCAACTCCTGAATACCGGAGGAACACCTTGTGTGCTATCAAACGTCGCAACGTAACTGGGTGACTATAAAGATGCTCTATAGGTGTCTCCGATGGTGTTTGTTGAGTTGGCATAGATCGAGATTAGGATTTGTCACTCCGTGTTTCGGAGAGGTATCTCTGGGTCCTCTCGGTAATGCTCATCACTACAAAGCCTTGCAAGCAAAGTGACTAATGAGTTAGTTGCGGGATGATACATTATGGAACAAGTAAAGAGACTTGCCGGTAACGAGATTGAACTAGGTATGATGATACCGACGATCGAATCTCGGGCAAGTAACATACCGATGACAAAGGGAACAACGTATGTTGTTATGCGGTTTAACTGATAAAGATCTTCGTAGAATATGTGGGAGCTGATATGAGCATCTGTAGGATCGAGAAGAGGTGTCTAGAGGGGGGTGAATAGACTCTTAGCAAGAAAAGTTGCGGTTTTTAATTTCTTTAAGTTAAAGTGGAGCTTTGGCACAAGTTTGAACATTCAGAATACATCTCGAGCAAGCATGACAAGAGTATATGAGCAGCGGAAAGTAAATCATGCAAGTTGCAAGAATGTAAAGGGATGGGATTGGAGTGTGCAAACGCAATTGGAGACACGGAGATTTTTGGCGTGGTTCCGATAGGTGGTGCTATCGTACATCCACGTTCATGGAGACTTCAACCCACGAAGGGTAACGGTTGCGCGAGTCCACTAAGGGCTCCACCCATGAAGGGTCCACGAATAAGCAACCTTGTCTATCCTACTATGGCCATCGCCCACGAAGGACTTGCCTCACTAGGGTAGATCTTCATGAAGTAGGCGATCTCCTTGCCCGTACAAACTCCTTGGTTCAACTCCACAATCTTGACGGAGGCTCCCAAGTGACACCTAACCAATCTAGGAGACACCACTCTCCAAGAGGTAATAAATGGTGTGTTGATGATGAACTCCTTGCTCTTGTGCTTCAAATGATAGTCTGTAACGCCCCAGATGTAACTTTCCCTTTTTGTACTCCAACTCTTGCCGTTTCCGGCGTTAAGTTATATTTATTTCTCGGGTTCGGGTCTTTGTCTCCGTGTGTTATTGTCTTTGTCATACATCTCATATCATGTCATCAGGTGCATTCCATTTGCATACGTGTTCATCTCATGCATTCGAGCATTTTCCCCGTTGTCCGTTTTGCATTCCGGCGCTTCGTTCTCCTCCGGTGGCCATTTCTAGCTTTCTTTCGTGTGTGGGGATTAAACATTTCTGGATTGGACCGAGACTTACCAAGCGGCCTTGGTTAACTACCGGTAGACCGCCTGTCAAGTTTCGTACCATTTGGACTTCGTTTGATACTCCAACGGTTAACCGAGGGACCGAAAAGGCCTCGTGTGTATTGCAGCCCAACACCCCTCCAATTTGGTCCAAAACCCACCAAACTCTTCTCCATGTCCTAGAGCGTTCGATCACGATCGCGTGGCCGAAAACCGCACCTCATTTGGACTCTCCTAGCTCCACTTATGCCTATAAATAGCCCCCCGTTTTCGAATCTCGGATCTCTCCCCGTCCAACCCTAGCTAAAAAAAAAGCTTCTCCACGCCGACGGACATGTTCGGAGCCTAGCCAGACACGTCCGCCGCCGCCCCGCGCCCAACTAGACGCTGCCACGTGGCGCCAACCACCACCGCCGCCGCCGGCCCGGGAGGCCCGATCCAGGCCCCCGCGAGCCCGTACGCGCGCCGCCGCCCGACGCCGCTCTCCCCGCCGCCGCCGCGGACCGCCACCACCGCCGCCGTGGGCCGCCACCGCCGCCGCGGACCACTGCGCGCCGCCGCCCGAGCCGGCCCCGCGCCACCACCGCCGCCCCCGTCCGAGCCCGGCGCCGCCTTGCTCCGGCCGGCGCGCCCTGGCCTCTCCTCGCCCGGCGACCCCTCCTACTCCGGCCGCCGCCGTCCTCAACGCCAGCCGTCAACGTTTTTTGCGCCGGTGAACAGTGCCCCGAAACCCTAGATCTGGATCCAGAGGTTGTTTTTTTGCCAAGTCCCGGAAATTTTTACTCCATATGCTCCTGTTTGAGGCCCCGTAATTTTGCATCCGTAGCTCCGTTTTGGACATATAATATATCAAAATGTTCGCCTCGATGAGTACACCATTTCATTCCATTGCATCATTTTCATTTGAGCCTATCTTGATGCCCAAAATGCTGTTAGAAGGAGGCTTCGTGAGTTAATTGTCAGATCTGCTAGTTCATCTTAGACTTTTGTCATTTTTGCCATGATTATTGTGTGCATGCTATGCCTGTGAGTCCTTCATGTGTTTTGTTAAGCATTTTGTCTTCTTTCCAGAGGTGCAACCCATGCATTTTTAGGATGTGTGTGGTGACTTGTGCAAGCTTGCAAAGAGAGGCACCCGGTAAATCTGTTTTCAGGGACTTAGTAGTTTTCACTAAGTCTGGGATTATTTAGTTCATGATGCCATATGTTCAGCTTGTTTCCTGGTGATCCGTGCCTCTTTTGAGGATGATCAGTAAGGGAGTTTTGTTAATCATATTATGCTCTATCCATCCATGTCTTTGTTTGCAATTATGGAGCACCCTAGCTTGAGTCAATCAAGCTCTACTTTTGCTTCGTTGTGAATCTGGGCAGATCGTCAACTCGTTTGCAATTTTGCCGGCGTTGTTGTAGTTGATCCGTGCATGCTATGCCATTGTTCTTGCCATGTCTAGCTAGCATTTTGTTCCTTCTTAATGGATGTATGCTTGCCTTGCCATGACTTGCACCGTGGTGAGTGCATCGAGCTCGTTTACATGCCTTCGTGAGTTATATTTCAGCATGTCATTGTGTTTTAGCTATGTTCGTGTGCCCGTTAGTATATTTTTGTGAACCCTTTTGGCCCCAGGTCACTTTGGGTCTTTTGTTAAGCTTGTTGAGTAGCTCCATGCCATGTTCTTTCTTGTCTTAATCAGGTCATGTATCATGTTGTTTTGCTGCTCCGAAGAGGGCTTCGTGATCTGAAATTTCAGACAAGTGTTAATTTCACTAAGTCTGGAATCTGTTTTGCATTTGCATTTTTGCCATCCTTGTTTGAACCTCATAATGGATGAATTGGCCGTGGCTCAGTGCTAGTCTTTTGTTAAGCATCTTGTGTGCATCCCTGCCATGTATTTTGTTGTCATGTTTGGTGGCTGTAGCATGTTCATCTCATTGTATTTAGATGCCTACTTGCTGTAAATCGCAGACCGGTGTCAATTTTGAAGCACTTGCCATTTGCAAACCGTAACTCCGATTCCGATGTTCTTTATATCGTTTTCAAGCGATTTCATCTCATCTTTCCAGTGGCACCCTTGAAATCCCAAGTTGAGACCAGGTTCATGCATTTCCTGTCATATCTTGCATTTTGCATCCCGCATCGCATCCCGCATAGCATGTCATCATTTCATCATATTGCTTGTTCTTGCACGTGGTTGATTATATCCTTGTTGCTTGTTTATCTTGTCTGGGTAGAGCCGGGAGACGAGTTCGCTACCGAGGAGCCCGTTGAGTTTGCTTGTGAGGATCCAGTCAACTCTGACAACTGTGCAGGCAAGATGATCATACCCTCGAAATCACTACTATCTTTGCTATGCTAGTTTGCTCGCTCTTTGCTATGCCAATGCTACGATGCCTACCATTTGCTTGTCAGCCTCCCAATTGCCATGTTGAAACTCTAACCCACCATGTCCTAGCAAACCGTTGATTGGCTATGTTACCGCTTTGCTCAGCCCCTCTTATAGCGTTGCTAGTTGCAGGTGAAGATTGGAGGCCGTTCCTTGTTGGAACATCATTTATTTACTTGTTGGGATATCATTATATTGCTATGTTATATTAATGCATCTATATACTTGGTAAAGGGTGGAAGGCTCGGCCTCTCGCCTAGTGTTTTGTTCCACTCTTGCCGCCCTAGTTTCCGTCATATCGGTGTTATGTTCCCGGATTTTGCGTTCCTTACACGGTTGGGTTATAATGGGAACCCCTTGATATTTCGCCTTGATTAAAGCTTGTCCAGCAATGACCAACCTTGGTTTTACCATTTGCCACCTAGCCTTTCCTTTCCCTTGGGTTCTGCAGACTTAAGGGTCATCTTATGTTAACCCCCCCGGGCCAGTGCTCCTCTGAGTGTTGGTCCAAACCGTCAGCCGCCGGTGGCTACCAGGGGCAACTCTGGGCTGGCCTACCAGAAGTTTGGACAATCTGAGTGTGCCCTGAGAAAGAGATATGTGCAGCTCCTATCGGGATTTGTCGGCACATTCGGGCGGTGTTGCTGGACTTGTTTTAACCTGTCGAGGTGTCTTGAGTTACCGAGATACCGAGTCTGATCGGAACGTCTTGGGAGGAGGTCTATTCCTTCGTTGACCGTGAGAGCTTGTCATGGGCTAAGTTGGGACTCCCCTGCAGGGATTGAACTTTTGAAAGCCGTGCCCGCGGTTATGGGCAGATGGGAATTTGTTAATGTCCGGTTGTAGATAACTTGAACCTTAATTAATTAAAATGAATCAACCGAGTGTGTTACCGTGATGGCCTCTTCTCGGCGGAGTCCGGGAAGTGGACACGGTGTTGGAGTAATGTTTGCGTAGGTTGTTCTCTAGTTTCTCGCTCGTGCTTTGCCTCCTCTTCTCGCTCTCTTTTGCGAATAATATAGCCACCATATATGCTAGTCGCTTGCTGCAGCTCCACATATTTTGCCTTACCCTTCCTATAAGCTTAAATAGTCTTGATCACGAGGGTGCGAGATTGCCGAGTCCCTGTGGCTCACAGATACTATAACTCCAGATGCAGGTCCAGGTGATTCCGCTCCATGTGACGATTACGAGCTCAAGTGGGAGTTCGATGAGGACTCTCAGCGTTATTATGTTTCCTTTCCCGATGATCAGTAGTGGTGCCTAGTTGGGGATTCGATTTAGGGCCTTGTCGCATGTTGGGTCTTCTTCTATTTTGGCGCCGTAGTCGGGCCATGAGTGTTTGTATGATGGATGTTATTCATGTACTTTGATGTGACATGGCGAGTGTAAGCCAACTATGTATCTCCCCCTTTTTATTATATATTACATGGGATGTTGTAATGATTGCCTGACTTGCGACATTGCTTTCAATGCGGTTATGTCTCTAAGTCGCGCCTCGACACGTGGGAGCTATAGCCGCATCGAGGACGTTACATAGTCTCCCCAACACACAACTCTCTCTCATAGGATAAGATTTGGTGGAAATATGATTTGAGTGAAAAGCAACTTGGGGAAGGATAGAGATCAAGATTTATGTGGTTGGAATGAAGTATCTTGACCTCAAGACAAGTGTAGGTGGTTCTCTCTCAGAAAATGCATGTTGGAAGTGTAGGCATGTTCTGATGGCTCTCTCCATGAATGAAGAGTGGGTGGAGGGGTATATATAGCCTCCACACAAAATCTAACCGTTACACACAAGTCACCAAACTCGGTGGGACCAAATCATATAACTCGGTCAGACCGATTTAGTTCAAAATGTGACCGTTAGGCATTTCAGTGGGACCGATATGATCAACTCGGTGGGACCGATGTGCTAGGGTTAGGGTAAAGCCTCATCTTGGTTGGACCGATTACACAAATTCGGTGGGACCGATTTTTTGGTAATAAGATAAACATAGAGTTGGCCAAGCAAACTCGATGGGACCGATGTCATGTTTTGGTGAGACCAAAATTAATGCAATAGGTGACAGAGAGTTTGCAAGCCCATCTCGGTGAGACCGAGATCCCATCGGTGAGACCGAATTGATTAGGGTTTCTGGCAGTGGCTGCGTCAAGAGAACTCGGTGGCGCCGGATAGGAAATTTCGGTGGGGCCAAGTTTGACTTTTGGTTTGGGACATATGTGGATATGAGAAAGTGGTTGAGGGTTGTGGAGCATATCACCAAGCACTTTGAGCAAGAACCTCATTAAGTAACACCTCATCCCCTCTTAATAGTATTAGCTTTCCTATAAACTCAATGTGATCTTGGATCACTAAAATGAAAAATGTAGAGTCCTGAGCTTTGAGCTTGAGCCAATCATTTGTCTTCATCATCTTGAAGAGGTCCCACATCCTCTAGTCCATGCCACTCCACTGTTGGACTTATCTGAAATATTCTAGATGAAAGTATTAGTCCAACAAGAGATATGTTGACATTAATTACCAAAATCACCCAGGGAGCACTTGTGCTTTCATCATCCAGGTTCTGCTATTGGTTATTGACTGGAGATGAGTCTCGGTCATGTCTACATAGTTCTCGAACCCGTAGGGTCCGCACGCTTAACGTTCGATGATAATCGGTATTATGAGTTTATGTGTTTTGATGTACCGAAGGTAGTTCAGAGTCTCGGATGAGATCACAGACATGATGAGGAGTCTCGAAATGGTCGAGACATAAAGATTGATATATTGGAAGACTATATTCGGACACCGGAATAGTTTCGAGGTGTATCGGGTATTTTCTGGAGTACCGGGGGGTTACCGGAACCCCCTGGGGGGTTCTTGGGCCTCATGGGCCTATTGGTGGAAGAGAGGAAGCAGGCCAAGGCAGGGCGCGCGCCCCCCTAGTCCAAACCAAATTGGACTAGGGTGGCTGACCCCCTTTCCTTCTCTCCTCCCTCACCTTCCCCCTTCTCCTTGTTGGAATAGGAAGGGGGGGGGGGCGAATCCTACTTGGAGTAGGATTGCCCCCTCCCCCATGGCGTGCCTCCTCCCCTTGGCCAGCCTCCTCCTCCCTCCCCCTTTATATACGTGGGAAGGGGGGCACCCCAAAGGCACACCAATGTTTCTCTTAGCCGTGTGCGGTGCCCCCCTCCATAGAAACACACCTCGATCATATCGTTGCAGTGCTTAGGCAAAGCCCTGCATCGGTAACTTCATCATCACCGTCACCACGCCATCATGTTGACGAAACTCTCCCTCGACCTCAGCCGGATCAAGAGTTTGAGGGACGTCACCGAGCTGAATGTGTGCAGATCGCGGAGGTGCGTACATTCGGTACTTGATCGGTTGGATCGCGAAGACATTCGACTACATCAACCGCGTTGCTTAACGCTTCTTCTTTCGATATAGGAGGGTACGTAGACACACTCTCCCCTCTCGTTGCTATGCATCTCCTCGATAGATCTTGCGTGATCATAGGAAAATTTTGAAATACTGCGTTCCCCAACAATGGCATCCGAGCTAGGTTTATGCGTAGATGTTATATGCATGAGCAGAACACAAAAGAGTTGTGGGCGATAATATTCATACTTCTTACCAGCATGTCATACTTTATTCGGTGGTATTGTTGGATGAAGTGGCCCAGACCGACATTACATGACCGCTTTCATGAGACTGGTTCTACCGACGTGCTTCGCACACAGGTGGCTAGTGGGTGTCTGTTTCTCCAGCTTTAGTTGAATCGAGTGTGACTATGCCCGGTCCTTGTTGAAGGATAAAACAACACACTTGATGAAAAATCGTTGTGGTTTTTGATGCGTAGGTAAGAACGCTTCTTGCTAAGCCTGTAGAAGCCACGTAAAACTTGCAACACCAAAGTAGAGGATGTCTAACTTGTTTTTGCAGGGCATGTTGTGATGTGATATGGTCAAGACGTGATTATATAAATTGTTGTATGAGATGATCATGTTTTGTAACACAGTTATCGGCAACTAGCAGGAGCCATATGGTTGTCTCTTTATTGTATGAAATGCAATCGCCTTGTAATTACTTTACTTTATCAGTAAGCGGTAGCGATAGTCGTAGAAGCAATAGTTGGCGAGATGACAACGATGCTAAGATGGAGATCAAGGTGTCAAGCCGGTGACGATGGTGATCATGACGGTGCTTTGAAGATGGAGATCAAAGGCACAAGATGATGATGGCCATATCATATCACTTATATTGATTGCATGTGATGTTTATCTTTTATGCATCTTATTTTGCTTAGTATGGCGGTAGCATTATAAGATGATCTCTCACTAAATTTCAAGGTATAAGTGTTCTCCCAGAGTATGCACCATTGCTACAGTTCGTCGTGCCGAGACACCAAGTGATGATCGGGTGTGATAAGCTCTACGTTCACATACAACGGGTGCAAGCTAGTTTTGCACAAGCAAAATACCCAGGTTAAACTTGATGAGCCTAGCATATGCAGATATGGCCTCGAAACACTGAGACCAAAAGGTCGAGCGTGAATCATATAGTAGATATGATTAACATAGTGATGTTCACCATTGAAAACTTCTCCATATCACGTGATGATCGGACATGGTTTAGTTGATATGGATCACGTTATAATTTAGATGACTAGAGGGATGTCTATCTAAGTGGGAGTTCTTAAGTAATATGATTAATTGAACTTTAATTTATCATGAACTAAGTACCTGATAGTGTTTTGCATGTCTATGTTGTTGTAGATAAATGGCTCGTGCTGTTGTTCTGTTGAATTTTAATGTGTTCCTAGAGAAAGCTAAGTTGAAAGATGATGGTAGCAACTACACAAACTGGGTCCGTAACTTGAGGATTATCCTCATTGCTGCACAGAAGAATTACGTCCTGGAAGCACCGCTAGGTGCAAAGCCCACTGCAAGAGCAACAACAGATGTTATGAACATCTGGCAGAGAAAAGCTGATGACTACTCGATAGTTCAGTGTGCCATGTTTTACGACTTAGAATCGGGACTTCAGCGATGTTTTGAACGTCATGGAGCATATGAGATGTTCCAAGAGTTGAAGTTAATATTTCAAGCAAATGCCCGAATTGAGAGATATGAAGTCTCCAATAAGTTCTAAAGCTGCAAAATGGAGGAGAATAGTTCTGTCAGTGAACATATACTCAGAATGTCTGGGTACCACAACCACTTGACTCAACTGGGAGTTAATCTTCCTGATAATAGTGTTATTGACAGAGTTCTTCAATCAGTGCCACCAAGCTACAAAAGCTTCGTGATGAAGTATAATATGCAAGGGATGGATAAGACAATTCTCGAGCTCTTCGCAATGCTAAAAGCTGCAGAGGTAGAAATCAAGAAGGAGCATCAAGTGTTGATGGTTAACAAGACCACTAGTTTCAAGAAAAAGGGAAAAGGGAAGAAGGGGAACTTCAAGAAGAACGGCAAGCAAGTTGCTGCTCAAGTGAAGAAGCCCAAGTCTGGACCTAAGCCTAAGACTGAGTGCTTCTACTGCAAAGGGACTGGTCACTGGAAGCGGAACTTCCCCAAGTATTTGGCGGATAAGGATGGCAAAGTGAAAGGTATATTTGATATACATGTTATTGATGTATACCTTACTAATGCTCGCAGTAGCACCTGGGTATTTGATATTGTTTCTGTTGCTAATATTTGCAACTCGAAACAGGGGCTACGGATTAAGTGAAGATTGGCTAAGGACAAGGTGACGATGCGCGTGGGAAATGGTTCCAAAGTCGATGTGATCGCGGTCGGCACACTACTTCTACATCTACCTTCAGGATTAGTATTAGACCTGAGTAATTGTTATTTGGTGCCAGCATTGAGCATGAACATTTTATCTGGATCTTGTTTGACGCGAGACGGTTATTCATTTAAATTAGAGAATAATGGTTGTTCTATTTATATGAGTAATATCTTTAATGGTCATGCAGCCTTGATGAGTGGTCTATTTTTATTGAATCTCCATAGTAGTGATACACATATTCATAGTATTGAAGTAAAAATATATAAGTTTAATAATGATAGTGCAACTTATTTGTGGCACTGCCGTTTAGTTCATATTGGTGTAAAGCGCATGAAGAAACTCCATGCTGATGGGATTTTGGAATCACTTGATTATGAATCACTTGATGCTTGCGAACCATGCCTCATGGGCAAGATGACTATGACTCCATTCTCCGGGACAATGGAACGAGCAATAGACTTATTGGAAATAATACATACTGATGTATGCGGTCCAATGAGTGTTGATGGTCGTGGCGGGTATCGTTATTTTCCGACCTTCACAGATGATTTGAGCAGATATGGGTATATCTACTTGATGAAACATAAGTATGAAACATTTGAAAAGTTCAAAGAATTTCAGAGTGAAGTGGAAAATCATCGTAACAAGAAAATTAAGTTTCTACGATCTGATTGTGGAGGTGAATATTTGAGTTATGAGTTTGGTCTTCATTTGAAACAATGTGGAATAGTTTCGCAACTCAAGCCACCTGGAACACCACAACGTATGTGTCCGAATGTGATAACCGCACTTTATTAGATATGGTGCGATCTATGATGTCTCTTACTGATTTACCGCTATAGTTTTGGGCTTATGCTTTAGAGACAGCTGCATTCGCATTAAATAGCGCACCATCGAAATCCGTTGAGACGACACCATATGAACTGTGGTTTGGCAAGAAACCCAAGTTGTCATTTCTTAAAGTTTGGGGCTGCGATGCTTATGTGAAAAAGCTTCAACCTGATAAGCTCGAAGCCAAATCGGAGAAATGTGTCTTCATAGGATACCCAAAGGAGACTGTTGGGTACACCTTCTATCATAGATCCGAAGGCAAGATATTTGTTGCTAAGAATGGATCCTTTCTAGAGAAGGAGTTTCTCTCAAAAGAAGTGAGTGGGAGGAAAGTAGAACTTGATGAGGTAATTGTACCTTCTCCCTTATTGGAAAGTAGTTCATCACAGAAATCGGTTCCAGTGATTCCTACACCAATTAGTGAGGGAGCTAATGATGATGATCATGAAACTTATGATCAAGTTACTACCGAACCACGTAGGTCAACCAGAGCAAGATCTGCACCAGAGTGGTATGGTAATCCTGTTCTGGAGGTCATGTTACCATGACCATGGCGAACCTACGAACTATGAGGAAGCGTTGATGAGCCCAGATTCCGCGAAATGGCTTGAGGCCATGAAATCTAAGATGGGATCCATGTATGAGAACAAAGTGTGGACTTTGGTTGACTTGCCCGATGATCGGCAAGCCATAGAGAATAAATGGATCTTCAAGAAGAAGACTGACGTTGACAGTAATATTACTTTCTACAAAGCTCAACTTGTTGCGAAAGGTTTTTGATAAGTTCAAGGAGTTGACTACAATGATACCTTCTCACCCGTAGTGATGCTTAAGTCTTTCCGAATCATGTTAGCAATTGCCGCATTTTATGATTATGAAATTTGGCAAATGGATGTCAAAACTGCATTCCTTAATGGACATCTCAAAGAAGAGTTGTATATGATGCAACCAGAAGGTTTTGTCGATCCTAAAGGTGCTAACAAAGTGTGCAAGCTCCAGTGATCCATTTATGGACTGGTGCAAGCCTCTCGGAGTTGGAATATACGCTTTGATAGTGTGATCAAAGCATATGGTTTTATACAGACTCTTGGAGAAGCCTGTATTTACAAGAAAGTGAGTGGGAGCTCCGTAGCATTTCTGATATTATATGTGGATGACATATTGTTGATCAAAAATGATACTGAATTTCTGAATAATAAAAGGATACTTGAATAAGAATTTTTCAATGAAAGACCTCGATGAAGCTGCTTATATGTTGGGCATCAAGATCTATAGAGATAGATCAAGACGCTTAATTGGACTTTCACAAAGCACATACCTTGATAATGTTTTGAAGAAGTTCAAAATGGATCAGGCAAAGAAAGGGTTCTTGCCTGTGTTACAAGGTGTGAAGTTGAGTTAGACTCAATGCCCGGCCACTGCAGAAGATAGAGAGAAAATTATAGTCATTCCCTATGCCTCAACCATAGGTTCTATCATGTATGAAATGCTGTGTACCAGACCTGATGTGTGCCTTGCTATTAGTTTAGCAGGGAGGTACCAAAGTAATCCTAGAGTGGATCACTAGACAGCGGTCAAGAACATCCCGAAATACCTGAAAAGGACTAAGGATATGTTTCTCATTTATGGAGGTGACAAAGAGCTTGGCGTAAACGGTTACGTCGATGCAAGATTTGACACTGATCCGGATGACTCTAAGTCACAAACCAGATACGTATTTTTATTGAATGGTGGAGCTGTCAATTGGTGCAGTTCTAAGCAAAGCATTGTGGCGGGATCTACGTGTGAAGCGGAATACATAGCTGCTTCGGAAGCATCAAATGAAGGAGTCTGGATGAAGGAGTTCATACCTGATCTAGGTGTAATACCTAGTGCATCAGGTCCAATGAAAATCTTTTGTGACAATACTGGTGCAGTGGCCTTGGCAAAGGAATCCAGATTTCACAAGAGAATCAAGCACATCAAGAGATGCTTCAATTCCATCCGCGATCAAGTCAAGGAGGGAGACATAGAGATTTGCAAGATACATACGGATCTGAATGTTGTAGACCCGTTGACTAAGCATCTCTCACGAGCAAAACATGATCAGCACCAAGACTCCATGGGTGTTTGTCACATCCTAGCTAGCCATGCATTAGAGTGTTGCATCATGTTTACTCTTTCATCAGAAACTTTAAATGGGGATCTGTGAAACCCTCAGAATCTTTTTGAAAATGATCCAAATAAAAATTTCTCCAAAAAGGTCCAAGAAAATGCTCATGTTGCTCTCTGAAAATATTGGACAGAGATAATAATCAAACCAATATTTTTAAGAGCTCATAGGTATTTATTTTGGGCATTTGGAATTAATGCATAAATATTTGCTTTGGAAATATATTAATTATATATATTAATATATGTCCAAATATTATGCCATTTATAAAGGAGCTCTGAAATAATATATATAGCTCCTGCAAAAATTGGCATAAGTTAAATAAATGATTGAATATATTATTTAAATCAAAACAAATGTCAGAAATTAGAAAACAGAAAATAATTAACAGGAGGAGCTTACCTGGGCTCCTCCACTGTGCGGCCCAGCCAGCTGGCCGGCCCAGCCAGCAGCCGGCCCAGCCCATCTCCCTCCTCTGTCGTCTTCGTCCCGACAGAGGGAGGGGAGTGTGGCCGGCGCGCGCGCGCGCCACCGCGCCACGCCACCTCTCTCCTTGCCTGCCTGCCCTCCCCTCCTCGCCTCGATGCCCCTGGACGATGCCACGCCTCTCCCCCTGCTCTCTCTCACTCTCCCCCCGGCTCTCCCTCCTCCCCTCGCTCTCCCTCTCACACGGCCGAACACCCCCGTCGCCGCCGTTCGCCATAGCAGCCATCTCCGGCCACCCCTCGCTCCCCCGACTAGCTCAGAAGCTCC